>NC_061522.1:12365000-12382500 GCF_022379125.1 Scophthalmus maximus | reverse complement strand
CAGACATAGAGGCAAACTCCTCATCCCTCTGTTTTAATTATCTTTCCCCGGGGCTGTCATCATTAAGGCAAGCCAGACACCGGGACATATTTGGCATTATATTTTTAATGCTACAACAACTGGCTCAGCAAAAAAAAACCCACCGCAGATTATTCACAGCATGTGTCTTGGCTGGGCTCCATATACTGTGACACATTATTATACTTTCAACCCTCCCCTTCCCCCCCCATCAGCCTCCTCTTCTCTCACTTGCTGCCCTCCTTCAGTCTCTCTTTCCCTCTTCAGGTTCTTTTCTTGTCCTCCCTGGAATGAAAAAGGAAAGAACAAAGCACCTTCATACATGTTCTGTCAATTCGGTTACAAGGCCTGTTTTGCCGTACATGCGTGTGTGAGCGAGGCTGACGGTGCATTGTATTTGTGCCAGTTGTTTGTGTGCATCTCCGTGTGCAGCAGGAAATTCAAAAACTAGGCCATATCGACCACCCAGGGGTTTGAAAGCTCAGGGGGGACCAAAGCAACATGGTTTAAATGCGAAAAAAAGAAAAAGCATTTCAAACGCCATAAAGGGGGAAAAAAAGACAAGACAACACATATGCACATTCTTACAAACACAAGCACTGTGCGCACACATACACACACACACACAGACACACACACACACACACACACACACACACACACAGATGCATCCCCTCCCATCTGACAAACCCCTGGCTCACATCGTGTTCAGAGAGTAACATCAAACACTTAATCACACGCACACATATCTAAATAAATCGTATCCAGCTTGATAAACACCCATATTTCATTTATACCATCTTCCTCCAGCCTGTGCCGGTGGACGGCCATTTTCCTATAGATTAGGGCTTCCCCTGCTGACAGCCCCAGAGCGATGAGCTGCAGACCTTGTCAAGATCGATCCATTGCAGAATATAATGGATATGAATGGGATCAGCTCCGATTGGTTTTGAATTTTATCTCCGAGGTGGTGATTTAACGCACCCTTTGACCACAGCAGTGGTTGGATGGGCCGGGGAGGAAAAAGTTTCCGAGGAGTGTGCTGGGTTTGAACTTGCTCACACTGATAAGACATCAATGAATTTAACGAGGAACAAATGAACATTTTCAATTTGTCCCGACTCTCCCTGTAAGATCTAAAATGTTTGAGAAAGTTGTTTCCCTTTCAACATGGAGAAATCAATAATGCCATTAATATTAGCCTGTATCCTCTTGAGCTAGTACAGGTCATCACCTCCCAACTGCGTCTCCATTTAGACATTGATTATGTAATTCCGTTGCTTGACCTTAGGACCTTAAGCTCCGACACAGCAGAAAATAGAAGCCTAATGCAACCTCACACCGTCAGGTCAAGTCCCAATGAAGGTTTAAGAAAATATCTACGATACCTTCCTTCAATCGAGGAAGGGGAGGCCGCAGTCAAAAAACACGGAGTCATTTTGAGGATTGTGGCCTCTGAGCTTTTCATATGAAACTTACTATTGGTCATGTACATTTTTTTTGAGTGCATTCTTCAAATGCAACTGATGCACTATTTCTAAAAGTGCAATCAGTGAAAAGACGTCATGTTAACAAGAGGGCAGCAAAGCCTCTCGAACAGCAGAACTGTGACTCTCGGACAGAGCAGCAGAGCTCACATTGTCACAGACACACACACGGTGAAGCACAACATTATGTCTTTTTAAACAGTGGTGTCTACAACTATTTTTAATGACACCTTGCAGACAGTGTAATGCATTAACTATTGGTTAATTGTGTTAGGGTACTGAATGTATTTTTTCAAATGCTATGTACAGTACTGTATCTATACATGGTCTGTGTTTAGTATGCCACAGCTGCTTCACGAGTGAAAGTAACGCTCACTGACTTGTAATTCAATTTTAAGAAGATAAATGTGACTAACATTTACAACGGAGCCAGGGAAATGCCTCAGATGGGTAAAGTTACTGTGGGTAAAATAATCTACTATTAATCTATTCTCTTCCAAAATAATTAGATGACACGACCACAATTCATTCACAAGATTATCACATTACTCATTCTTCTGTGTCTTTCAAAAAAGGAAAATCACAGTGACGCTTGTTTGTCACTGGGATCTTGTTCAGAATTCATCCGACAGCCGCCGAGTCGGCAGACATGCTTTTCACTGCCCACACTACACACACGGTTTAGTGCCAGTGGATTAGCTGATGTTAACATTTACTGTGGTGAAAGGTCGGACTGAATGTCCGTGTTAAAGGCTGTGTTTCAACTTTCATGGCCAGAGTCTGTGTCCAATCTCAGACCAATAACAACCACACTATAACCCTACTTTGGTTGCCATGCCATTGTAGGAATGATTAATTGAAATATGCTGGCAATAGTTATTATCAACTCATGGTTTTCCGCAGGGCGGTCACTGTAGAGTCGTTCTGTAAATTAAAATATTGCAATACAATACTGTTGTTTGATACTCACCAGAAACATTTCAGACATAGTCAAATCTCCACACCCGCCATGCTGTCAAAAACACAGTCTGTGTTTGCAACATACAGGGATAGGTGAGCACATGAGGCTCGCCAACTCCTGCCAAATTATTAAAATAATATATATAGCAGAAAACTTTCTGCTACTGTATAAACAGCAAGTGGCTCAAACCTGGGGAAGAGTTTTTTTAGAAAATAATGAATCATTCCATCTCTGCAGAAGCAAACCCACTGTAAGAAAAGAAGGAAAGGGAAGAAATGCGCTGCAGAAGGCGGAGCAGATGAGACCGCGTTGTAGCCCGTATCTCATTTGTTATTAGAAGTTATGCATTCATTCTCTAAGGGTGCCTTGGGGTCCCAGTTTCCCATGTTAATTGATATCCCCATTGAAGAGATAAGTGGACCCTCAGAGGAAGAGAGGGCCAGGGAGCAGAGGAGTTACTGCAGGATGTTGTCAAAAAGACAAAGGAGTGGAGGAGGAAGAGGACAGGATGGAGTGAGGGAGGAAGACCTAAGACAAGACAGGGCATGTAATGCAATGCACCACCCAGGCACTTGGAGATGACCCCAAGGTTTGGTTTCAGGCATCGGCGTGCAAGTGTCTGAACAAATGTCTGAGTAAAACACTGCAACTGTGTCTGAGAGCGCGAGAGCGAGCGAGAAAGAGAGGGAGGTATCGGCCGACAGAGCCATGCTCTCACCTAGTTTGGGATGAGTCACAGTTCGCGGAGCCGTTAATTACGCCGGCGGCTGAATCAAAACTCGGAGAACGAGAGCAGCTGTCTGCGCATTTACATATCACACAGCCTACATGGAGAGGAAGGGAGGGAGGCATGAAAAGATAGAGAGTGGAGAAAGCTAGAGAGAGAGAGAGACGGGGGAGCTAGAAGGGAAATTGATACAGAGAAGGGGGAAAAGAGACGATAAAGGATTCAAAGAGAAAAAAATCAGGACAGGGGGGAAAAAGTAGTTGAAGGGAGGTGCAATGGAACAGTGACAGAACTGAAGTGATTAGAGGAAAATGCAGCGACAATCACTTCATCCGCAGCGCCGGTCGTGGGGCTTCATTTTCATGTTTGAGTGTTTCTCCAGTTCTATTGTCTTTGAATGAAAAAAAAAGCCACAGAAGAAGATCTATCCCGACTATGACGGCGAAAACAAATGTTTTAAGCGTGTAGCTTTCCCTGGCTTCCAGAGTCTTTTGTCAATAACAGTGACTTAATTGGTTTTCCCCAATTCCTTTTTTGACCGTGCATGTTCCCAAAACTGACAGACTTCAGGCAAGCGCTGGCCAGAAGAAGACTTGCTTTGATCAAAGTCGCAAACAAGGCAAGCCATTATCATACAGCTGCCAGCAGGCTCGTCTGCAGCTGCACTTAAATCATTTACTTTCCGTCCAAAATATAAAGCCACAAAACAACACCAAACCAAGTGGCTGCTTTGCATTGGTTTACAATTGTAAATACAAATCCTACAGTGATCGACACATTGATTGACTGGTGCATGCGGTCTATGTAGACTGACATCACTGTGACAGAATTACTTTTCCAAATGTTCCATGCAGAACAATGAGAAAATCTTTTGACAGTTTGTCGAACCGGTGAAAACTGGTTCACCTTGTCGGGGCAGCGCGGTGATCTTTTTCTTGAAACGGGGAAGAGAACATACCGCGGATGTGTGATGTGAAATGTAGCTCACTGGTATGATTGCGATTCTTTATCCTTGAAACGACAGCCATTGATAAATGTAACGCACACCTCCTAACTGAGCCCAGAGTCGGAGCGCTTTCGAGGAAGGATGAGCGAAAAGTAGAAAATTGAGGGGAAAAAAAGGGTGATGAAGAAGGCGAAGGACAAGTAAATCACAGAACGAGAGCTGTGAGTCAGCGACGGCAGTTGTAATTTGCCGCTGGGAACAAATTTAATTGAGGTGATTTCCAACTCCGACTCCAAAAAATAATCATTTAAATGTCGTCTCTGGGAACACTTTAAAATCAAGTTTATGACCTGCTCTCATCAAACAGACTAGGTCACTGCTTTTTGGCCGCGGTGTTTACTGTGCGTGAGGGGAAGGCAGATGAGATGGCCGTGTCAATCACAAAGACTTCGTTCATGACAAACAGGTGGCCGCTGTGGTGGCGGGGTGTGCGCAGGGTCTCTCGTGAACAGTCTCTCTCAGTCTCAGTCATCACAGAAACTGCACTCAGCTGAGTGGGAGGGGGAGAAGAGAATAGCAGGACTCGATGTCAACAAGAGACGCGAGGTTTTGAAACTTCATTGATATTTTCTTCATGCAACAAATTTAGCATCTCTGCAAGAACATGCAACTAGCTACAATATTAACAAACGAAAGGAGCTATAGTTACTAACAAAATACATCATAATTTATTAATGAGTGTGTTGTCGCACATTTTAGAAATATGTATTCAGATTTATGTGGTCAGTCAGTTGGCTACACTACTTTTTCATCTATATCACCTCTCACTGGTTACAAAGTAATAGTTTTGAATGTGGGCTCTGGTATTTGCATATTCAAATGATCAGTTGTGAGGCCATTGCTCAAACTGTTAACAAAACAGACACATGATTCAAGTCCTAAAACTCACAGATGGTGCCGCCACACTGTCCAGCGAATACCAGATAAAGCCAAAGTGCTGAAAACTGTAGAAAGCAATATCATTCAAGATGTAAAATACACAGATCAGACTAAAACCTGAACAATCCGAGTTTTCTCTTTTAATATGCAAGAAAAAGATACAGTGATTCAGAGGTGCAGCAGCACAGTTCAGTATGTTTTCAACATGTCAAATCAGCACATACATTAACAGAATGTTATTACAGTGAGCTAAACTAAAACCGTCACACTCACACACAACATAAACTTTTATTCACCATTTGTCTGTTAAAGAGTTGGAGGATATTTGCATTGTTTTTGCTTAAAATTCACTCTGAACAAATATTCTTCTGTTTGAAAAAAGGACAAGGCAGTTTAATGCTGCGTTCACACAAAATGCAATGCAATGCAAAGACTGGGAGCCAGGCGACGCGGATAACGCTAAATTTGTGTCATTCGTGTGACGTGATGTCACGCTAAGCCAATTAGCGTTGAGACCCCCCAGTGTCACTGACGTCTGTGTCCGACAAAACGGGCAGATATCCACGGGGTTGTGTTTACTTGTGTTACTTGCACGAGTAAACACAGATAATTATGCAGCAAAAGTTGAGCGAGTTAGGCATTTGGCGTTTGGTGTGAACTCAGCATAAGAAGGATTAATGTAACAAGCTCAAGTAAATCATAAACACAAAGCGAAATAAACAGTGTTGTTAAAAAAGTGGCCAATGATCCACTTACTGATTCAAATAGTTGCTGAATTTCAGATCACAAGTAAAATGAAAGACCTTCAAAAATAACTTCTGTCTCTAACCACACCCGACACTGATGTCACAGTATACATGAAAGTCATGAAAATGGTAATTAAGCATTTCATGAACTAATAAGTAATTGTACATTGAAAATAGGCATTAATTCATGTGTTTACAATTTATATTTACCTATCTTTAAATAAACCCAACAAATTACAAAGTAATTCATTATTTGGTATTGCAATGGCAATTGAAGATGATTTACAAAGACAACATGAAACAGTCACTTTTGGTGTATACTTACTTGTACTAAAAAATGTATGTGGCATTTAAAAAGACTCCTTTTTCATTTTCATTCATGAGTTGCTTTTCATTTTTATATTAGTTTTTCAGTTTGCTCAGTCATTTAGCTTCCCCTTTTGGAAATGTTCCACTTCTTATGAATAACGATAGAGGGCAGACAGGGAAGAGCTAGAGGAATAATTACAATTTATAATGCTTCCGAGAGCCTGCAGTTTAACATTGTAAACATTGATTGTCGATTTCCCCCTCTCCTGGTCCAGATCGGACAACAAGTGCTTGAAGTGTCTCAACACTAAAGACTTGCAGGTCTTGAAAGCCTTGGTACAAAAACACATACAGTAGCTGGATTTTTTTTCCCCCACAAAGAAGGGCTCCAAACAGATGAAGCTCATTAACAGTGGACACCCTGAATTATCAACCCTGAGAAAATTCTGTTAGTATATGGGGGATACAATGCAATATTACCCCTGATGGTAATCATTGCAATTTATGATATAACAGTTATCATGAAGATGACAACATCACAGAAAAAGATTTCTGCAGCTCTATCTCCAGGTCCTGCCAATAACAAACACATTGCACAAATGTTGGCAGGGAAACCGTTATTAATATTGATTATGAGTGGAGCCTGGACATCTGGACAGCGGTCCAGATGAGATACAACTACAGATGAGATGCAAAGTACACTAGGATTTCCGGACATCTTGCTATAGCTGCCCTGTATTTCAACACAATTAAGAGTATCTTCTATCTCCTGGCAGACACACACAAATATAATCAGATATCTTAAGTTTCTGGTAAGAAAACTATGTGGCCAATGAAGTGCAGCAGAGCAATGATGATTGCTGTTATACTATGGCTTTAACGTTGACACGATTAGCTGATTAGTCAACTATGTCAATTATTCTTCAACTGTAGATTCTACAAAAATGCTTCTGATCAGTGGGCATTTGAAGATCAGCCTCCAGTTCAGCATCAGAGAAGCTCTGATGAGTAGTTGCCCTTAAGATGTACAAAGAGCATGTGCTAGATTTTTGTTTGGTTTTAGTTTCTCAAAACATAATCTGTGAATTACACTAAGTGAGGACATATGATGAAACAAATCTAATATGACTTACGCAAATGCAGATTTGATATGTTTGTCTATGGCTGGGTATTAAAGGTAAATAGGAAGATACTATCAGTGTGCTATGTTTATAGATATTGGCATTAGCCAGTCACAAATATAGACTGTTTCATCATGTAGTATGAAAAACTAAGATTCTAAAAAGTTAAAAGCTAAATCCTCATAACAAAAATGGACAAACCCAAATGATATTTAGCAGAGAGCCTGAAGCTTGTGCCCCATCCAATCTAAACTGACCATCTAAATCTCACTTTTAGAGCATGTTGCTTTGGTTCCGGCACAAACCTCTCAATCTGTTCCAGCGCGGTTCTCAGCCCTTTGAAAACGGAGTGCCAGTTTAAAACCTTTTACAAATTATATGCAAACACACAAACTGTGACGCTGTTTTGTGGCAAAAATGATAATTTTGCATAAATGTACAAAACATTTCAGGATACAATGTAAACATGTTATTGCTCAAAATTATCATTGTACATTTTTCATGATGATAAGGATAAATTATAGCACAGGCGTTTTTGTGTTATATGTTATCCTGAAAACGCGTTGATTGCAGTTTGCATTCTGCGAGATCATGCAGGCCTGACAGTCAATCGTATATATTATGGCCAATTGACACACAGACGTTTACCAGACCTTTGGAGGAACAGGAACATCTGCACAAACTCTGAGAACACGGAGAAGACGTAACACAATTTTAAAATTTTCTCTGACTGTGTATTTGTTATTTTGTGTTTTAGAGTTAGATAAAATATCACGGGGCCATACAGGAGGATAACGGATAATGTGATGGTTAATATTATTCTGAAAGCCTTCAGTTTTGTGTTGCTCAACCCCTGTCTCTGTTGGACTCCTTCTCCGGGGCCAGGTCGTTTTAAGGCCAGGAGAGTAGCAATACAACAGTAAAGCTTCATCACAAAACACAACATGATCTGCACCATCAGAAGTGCAGAAAGGTCGTCAGACTCTGAATGCATGAGGATATTGTTACAGCAAGAAGCCAGTGTCGCCAACCAGATTATCCCACAGAAGACCAGCTTGCACATCAGTTGCTTGAACCTCAAGAAAACCAAAGGTTGAACCACTGCTACGTAACGCTCCACACAGATTAATGCCATGAGACAAGGCCGGCCTGTGAGTATGAATCCCAGGATAAACATTCTGATCCTCATCACCAACGTGTTTGGACAAATGTATGCAACCAATGCTAAAATGTCGTAGAAGTGGATGAAGGTCAGGAAAATTGCTTCATTGAGAGCGTAGAACTCCGATGTGATCAAGTGTCTTGAGATTATCAGCTGCATGATGTAGATATTGGCTGGAAGTCGGATCATCAGTATGGGGACGTTAGCGAACACTGTTACGTCTCTGTTCAAGAGGTTGTCGCAGAAAGGCAGCAAGGAGCCGTTTCCAAGAGTGGTGTTATTCATCCTGGTGGCCTACGGAAAGAAACACGCCTTATACGCTTGTGTTTTGTTTTATTTTTTGTACATGTGTCAAAGATCACTTTTTTTTTTTGCTTGTTTTTAATTTTTTTCATTTGACAATTAGTTTATGATATCAAATGACTGTCAATCAGAAAGGGTGTAACCTGATCTGTAATTTCAATTACACTTTTTAAGAGTTCTCATACAGATTGTTGTAGTGGATGTTTTTTAGATTTTTTATATAATCAGTATGTAGCATACATTGTATCTCGTGATCGCCATGAAATCAGAACAAAAAGCTACAAATTAAGGTGAAAACAGTAAAGGAAACACACAGTAGAAGTTATTTGAGCAAAATAATCTCATATCAGTAAAAATAGCAAATATTACAGATATTTTAAGAACGGAAATAACAAGGTCATGGTCAAACCTGTTGTGTGTGGCGTTATCTCACTCCTCTTGACTACATGTGTTTCTGTTGTCTTTTCTCACATGTTCCTCAACAGACTGAAACTTTCGGCATTTCCCTAAGCCACAAAACCGCAGGTAAACAAAGCTGACATGGCCACCACTTATGACATGATCGATCACTCTGTGGCCCATGAGTTGAGGTGGACGAGTGAGGGAGCTGCTGTGATCATGGTCTGACCACACCAGGACAGTGAGCGAGGCGAACTGTGTATTTTGATAGTACGCAGCATAATTGTGGTTGTTTTATACGGCGATGCTTAGTCGGGCGCAAAATGAAATCAACAAACAAAACAGGGAGAGTGTCACGTGTTTTCGGGGTCGTACTGTGAGGCAAGTGCTTAAGGAAGACGCTTATTGCCTGGTAACTGTCCAAACAGGTGACGCTCAACTGGCCAGTCAGTAACAGTCAGAAGATAAAGCACTGATGATGTTTGCTGCAGAGAAAATAGATTTCATTGAATACACTGAGCTGGATAATGACAAACCGATCATGTGCGTGGTGACTAAAGGGATCAGATATATGGTTTCTTAAAAGTTCTTTGAAGTCGAAGAGAACTGAACACATTCCCTACTTGTAGTTTTCTTCCCACCCTCCTCACTTGTCTCCCTCTGACAATAGTATCAGAAGAATATAAATCATTCTCAAACAAAGCAGCAATTGACGCTATATCAAAACGTTGAGCGCCCAAATGCCAAACACCACACAGCTCAAAGATGAGGGATAAAATTGTTCCTGACATTGATTTGATCCATGTGGGATTTCTTAGCCAGGCCAATCCAGCGCCACAACCCCCAGCTCCCCACTTTACAGCAGCTGCTGTACTGTAGAGAAGACTATCTGATTATTCTTTTTGTTTCCAGAGTATACTGCGCCACATTTGATAAATCAATAAAGAAAGTGGATCACTGACATTCATCCCGAAGCCACATACTCAGGCATGTGCATAGTCACAACGGAATCTGATCGAAATGCCTGTGAAAATACAATAATCAGTGATTTAGGCATAAATTGTAGAACGAGAATCTGGGCTTTGCAAAGAAAAAAAATGAGCGATTAGCAAAAACAACGACGCATCGCTTCAGTGCCCGTGTTGTACAAAGGCAGATCCAAACAAACAGTTTCTCTTAGCCTTCCAGGACAGAGCATCCACGGCATGTACTGAAGCTCTTTGCATACCTGACATTTGTGTAAAAGTTCATGCAAATTTGGATAGATTGAGCTCCAGAAACAAATCTTTAGATGAGCAGCGCAGCGTTTGCTAATATTTACCAAGCCCTCACCAGCTTGGCGTGATGGATGAACAAAACCTTTGAGACTCTGAATAAGATACCGTTCTCATTTTTAGGCCTCACTCATCATGGTGATTGAGGGGAGTTATACAGCCTTCTTGAGGTGGTGGAGAAAGTGGAGAAGCACGTGGCAATGTAGCGGCTACATCTCTTGAGATTAATACCCTTATGCCTGTGAGAATGAGTGATCACAATTTGAGGAATACAATTAATCAGTGCAACAAGGGGTTATTGAAATAATGAAATTGATTGAACTATTGTTAATCATTCCTCTGTCCTCACTGCCGGTGCGGAAATGTTTCAAAGCTCTTGGAATAACAGGCCACTTGAGGAACGGGTTCCAGAAATATAGAAATAATGAATAAAACAATTAAAGCTAATCAACCAATGACAGAAAATGTACGCTTTTTGTGTGGAACATGCAGAAAGATCTTAGATAGGGCCAGGTTGGTAGTACAAAAAACACAGATTACATCCGCTTGCTTTAGTTTTCTTTCCAAAGACATGCAACAAATGGAAGTTAATGATAGAACACTCGGTGTATTATAGTCATGTGGAGGAAGGAGACCAGCCTTGTTTCGTTTGCCTGCTGTTCAGAAATGATCTAGATTAATGATGTATGTTATAAGAAAATACAATCCACTTGAAGAAAATCTTTGGTTTGCTCAGTTCGTAAGGCATGGCTTTCAGAATAGACGAGAAAGGCACTTTGAACAGAGCCATGATGCCAGACAATGGAACAGGCAGCAACGATAAACTATGACTATAATTGTGTCCGTTACTGAAACTAGTAATTTGCAGTGACACATAAATCACCTGTATCTGCTAATGTGCCGTGGTAATAATGTTGTTAAATGATGAACGGTCATATCACAGCTGATGGTGTGGAAAGCCTATAGTGAATAGGATATCTCCACTTTGAGGGAACTGTGATGCCGTTACTTCAAATGCAGGATAATATGCTCCTCTGATGGAAAAGCTAACTATTTTTAATCCATGGACAGAACAAGAATTATCGTGCTCAAATTCAGGTCCGTAGTTTTCATTTGGGTTATTGCTTGAAAAGTTTCACATGCTTTAATGTTCAGTAAACACACCAGTTTCCTCATACTGATCATCTCTGCAGGGTCTCTTTTTAGCATCTGTCTGAAACACTCTTGTCTCTTTATGGCCCCCCTGCTGATGAAACCAAGTCTGCTCTGATTGGCCAGCTGGCCCAGTCTGTTATGATTGGTCAACCGCTTCCAGCGCGTGTAGGAAGTTCTCTCGCTATCTCTTTACCTGGTTTTGTTGGGGGCATGCCAGACTACTCGCTAGACATGCTCCAGGAGCAGTATGGCATTTATTTAGTATTAAAACTCACGCACGTACAAACCACACACTCGCATATACTACGAGAGAATAGATAACACCGCGAGCTCAAAACATACTCGCAAGCGAGCATTTGTTGATCTGCTCTCACGTATTATAAGCGCGTGGTTTGTACATGCGCAAGTGTTCTTATAGTTTATTTTACTGCCATTACTACAAGGGCAATATAGTCCTAATGTATATCCAAGAAATTATATATTTTAATAGTAAATTTCAGTGCTGTTTGCCTTTTAGATTTAGATTATGCCTGACACAGATGGGCTCTTTTTAGTAGTGGTGCTGTGCAGCTGCCATCAAATCCTCAGTTAAATGTTATCAGATTGACAAAAAACGAAGTTAATCCACAAAAACAATGATTTCATTTCACTTCAATGGGACAAAGATTGCAGAACTAATTTGCTTGTGAGCAATTTGATTTCATTAGCAATGTTCACAATATTTCATACTTAATACTATTTTATTATCTAACATAATATCAGCCTGTTTCCGATAACCAGCTGCTCCGATAACTACAGTTGCAAGACATCACCTTACAATAAAATGTCATTGTGGGCTGTAATAAGATGCTGGCATAGACAACCTGTGGGGGGGGGGGGGGGGGGGGGGGTTTGTCTACACCAGTGGGTGTGGGTATCTTTGTATAGGCCACCTAATGAGTGACTGAACACTAACCTAATAAGTGAATATCCAGCTCTTTAAGACACCTCCCATGCTGCGGCCGCAACAAGAACGGTACAGATGACAGACAGAAGGATCATGCATCTGCCAGGTTTTGCCATTTCATAAATGTCTGTGTTGAAAAGTGAATTTAATTAATGTGGAATTGACCATCTTGAGTAGCATGGTTGCTGCTTGTTACAACGCTAATGAGAACTAGTTATGTAAGTAAAACAATTGCAGCTATTCACAAAGCACAATCAAGGTCCTGTACCATATTTATTTAATCTTACTAATTACAATTTTTACACTACAATTTTTGTGCACTTAGAAAAGAGTTCTCCTTAATATTATTTTACGCGCCAGATAGTAGTTTGCTAATTGGCTTTCACTGTTTAACAGCTTAAAAATGTACCTGCAAGTCAAGATTGGCCAATTTAGATGATGACGATGGTGAAGTCTGTTTGCTTTGCCAGCAATACTGACATTACAATGTTTGTCCTGGCAGCCAAGCTTAAGTTATATCTTCAGAGATGTATTTTTTATGTATACATTATAGCCCTGTGATAGGCTGGCGACCTGTCCAGGGTGAACCCCGCCTCTCGCCCAATGTTAGCTGGGATTGGCTCCAGCGACCCCCCGCGACCCTTAAATGGATAAAGCGGTAGACGATGAATGATGAATGAATGTATACATTATATACCGCTAAAAGGTAGTTTTGTATCTATAGACAGACTTTAGCACCATATATCTATCTTTAGACAGTCTAGTGCATTTTGTGCTTTATGAGATATCTTTTGTGACTTAATCATTCCGAACAATATTGTAATTCTCTTGAGGCTAGGCTCTTTATCTGGTTGAGTTTGAGGACTGCAAATCGACAATATTCCCTCAGAAAGTAATGTTCATGTAAAATTCGGGATGAGATGACATGTTGGCATCTAGCGCCAACAAGCAGTTAAATAAACAAGTACAAAAATATTATCAACCGGAACACTGGAAGGAAAATCAGTGCCAGGCATCACTGTAGTAAGATAAAGCTGTGGAAGCTCACGTCTGGTGCAAATATATACTGTGGACGGAGCCTGCATGCACAGGATGAAAGTCCACAAAATCTCTGAAGGCAATTAAGCTGAAGACAGTCTTCGAAGCGGTCCGCATAAGAAGGACCCCCGTTTCTGCTCCGCTTGCTGTCGGCCGCGGGATGTAGGCAGTGGTGGGGGGAGCCCGCATGGAGCTGAGAGAGTAGTCAACAGTAAAGAAGGACCTTGGTGGGTTGCACGTGATGCTCCAGGAAAGTTTCTGAGTGGGAGAAAGTTGAGCTGTTGCCTGAAGAGAGGCTCATTTCAGCAGCCATTAAAATGTTCCTCAGGTTCTGTGATCTTTAGATACAAAGCACTTCTGGAGGCGAGATAGAGCAAGAGAAAATTCGGGAGTCGGGGATCCCAGAGGCAAGACAACAACCAGAAAACAGTGTCATTAGATGAACCCCGTTAGACGAGGATGTGTAACACTCAGTGGCTGGAAAATCCCTTTTAATCTTTGGAACGATTAGCATGTTACATAGTGAACCGGAATATTTCATTTAGTATTTTTGCATTTGATTGTCTGTTGGTATCTTGTCAAACTTTGACCAACCTTTAATATAACTGGGGAAACTAGTGACATTGCAGAATTCTTAAGGTCAATATTAAACATCCCAAGAAAATCACCAATTGATTGAATCAAAATGTAAGTGCTCTCTTGTTCAACCTCAGACCATGTTAATAATCAATAAATGCTTTCCGACCAACAATCAGCGTAAATCAAACTGTTAAATGAACAAAATATGCCTATCTGGAAAATTGGACACATCAAACCAAAACTCAAAACTAACCTAATTGCTATTTGGCTCTAAACCCTGGATATAAATTGGCAGAGTGTCTCTTTGTTGTCACGGATACAAAGAGAAATGACGACAGAAGAAGTCCGGGCTGCCAACAGAGAAAAGAGTCTGTGGTCAATGCATGACGGCTGAGTTAGAGACAGAGATGCAAAAGCTGTTAAAATGTGACAAACATTATCACAAGTACATGAAAAATTCATTTGTTAATCCCAAACGTCACAGAGCAAAAAAACAGTGAAAAGCAACATTATTGGAAGGGGGGCATTAAGCAAAATTATCTGCACAATATAGGGCTGCATACATCACAAACTGAGGGACAATTTGAAAAAAATAATTATCTTGACACGTTTATTATCAAATTTCTAGTTCTTTTTATCCATTAATCTATTTCATTTAACATAACAGATTGTTAAATTATATTATTATTGATCCTTTAGAGACATACTGAAAGTGAAATTTTCATCAGCAAAAGCTTAATCCTATTTTGACTTTCGTTTTGACTTATTGTTTTTCATTCCACGTGAACCGGATGAATTTAAATTTAGATCCCCCGATGCCTCAACCCCTCCGGGCGGTCGCCGGTCTCACAGATTGACCCTCTACTGGACAAAGTTGACTTTCTGTGTTTTGGAGTGTATTTTTGACCCTTTATGTGACACAAAGTAGCCGGTCAGTAAGGGATGAAACTTGCCCAGTGAGCCCTATCCTGGCACACACACATATGATCTACCAAGAGATATACATGGACAATAAAAAATAAACCGGATCTACAGATGTGCCGATCCACCAGGATTTATCCCAGTGCTGTTGAAGGCCAGTCCGTCTATGAGTGTGTGTGTGTGTGTGTGTGTGTGTGTGTTTATACTAAGAAGGAATTTAAAATGCATGGGGCTGAACACAAGAAAGAATGAGTCCGACCCTCTGGATGTAGCGTCATTTCTCATTGCTTATAGAGGCCTCAGAGCCCCTCTAGCTGATCAACGACAAATGTAGCCATCTCCAGAGGGTAGGACTCATTCTTTCTTCTTAGTTTAGGCATACTTATCACAATATCATCCACCATGCTCAATAACAGCGCACACTCACCACATCTCAAGTCAAGCATGAAGTAGCACTTCATCAAATCGTGTGAATGAGCCACATTCCTAAATTTATCTGTTCTTCGCAGTGGTTTCATCATTAACCGGGAGTATAACAATATAGGTAAGTAATATAGGCGAGTTATCAAATTAAAACCTGCAAGGTTTTACATTATAACAAAATACAACGTAAAAGTATACCGTTATAACACTAACTTGTATTTTTTAACTTTGTATGTCATATTGACATGAAAACATCTCATGACGCGAAAAAACTTCTTTTGTTATAACAATTAACTTCTCAGGTTATAATGCGATACTGATCTGTTTTTGTCTTTCTGACACGGCAGCAACTTCGCCTTCATACTGAGAAAGTGTGCCACCTGTCAGACAACATATTTCTCTCCATTTTGCTGGCTTCCTTGTTTTCTCCCATGAGTCTCTGTGTTTTCCCTCTCTCCTGAGCATACAAGTGGAACAGTCACTTTCATGTTCATACCTGGCATCTCATTTTTTTTATTTTTTTAGAAAAGATATAATTTAAATGACACTTAAAAAAAAAAGAAGTAATGTTGAATCAGAATTTGTGTATTTCACAAAATATCAAGTGTGATGTGCCTTTGATTCCGTAAAGTTGTCATCCAAGGTTGACAGCTTACTAGTTTATATTTATAAGTAGGTGAGGCAGCAGGGACACCAGTCAAACACACTCGCATTCACATGAAGGGTTACAGTGGGCACACAGACACGCACTGGTGTCAATGCTGCACAACGGTTAACGCTGCAGGGAGGAGAGAAAGTGACTGATTGCTTAATTTTTTTTTGTCAGAGGAATTTTAGAGAGAGAGAGAGAGGGAGAGAAAGCAGAAGAAGAACAGAGCTGTCATCCCTCGTCTGCTGGTGACGGGATGAAAATAGCAAGTAGGTTCTCTTAAAAGTCGAGATGAAAACATACGCTTTGTTTCCAGTGCATAGCTGTAACACAGCTTTGAAACCTGGAGCAGGGAGAAGAGACTCCTTCATGTGTCCCTCAGTAAGCCGGAGGATAACGAACAGCAAGAAAGCTCCTCTGAAATGCCTGACCTAATATTTGACAGATAGTCAAGACATATGTATCCAGGGACCAAAAACAGATACAAGTGAAAGATGAGCTCTTGCTGTATTCTATTGCACAATATTATTAGGCTGCTGTGTCTGAAACACCGGTCCACATGGGAAACTACATACTTTCTTCTTCTATTTTGAGGGGAAATTCCGGAGCACGACAAGTTATTTTTTCCGTGTAATTGAGTGAAACCTTGTTCAGACAAAAGTGGCATGTTCACATTCTGAAACATTTCATGCATGTTGCACAACGTCGACAACCATTAGTGCTCATGACACTACAATGTGGAGGATGTTAACTCTTCATAAATCTTAAATATTCCAAATGTGTGTCATTGCTATGAGATAAAATGTTCTCACGGCAGTGCACCTACAAGATCAGTGACAAGCCACGGCAGTAACTATCCGGCGCAGATGAAGAGCGCACACGATCCGTCAAAAGTGAGGGGAACCCCCTCAAAAGAAGGACATAATGAGGCATTATATTCATGAGATCAACCCGAGTTTTCTTATCATGCTCCCTGTTGCGTAATTGACTAATCAACATCATCCGAAGTACACAGGCTTTGTTCTTTGGCTAATACATTCTGATGGGTTCAAAGGCATGGAAAACAGCGACCGAGTGAGCAAGCATGTGTGTGTTTGTGTGCGCTCACGTGGCAGTGTGTGTGTGTGTGTGTGTGTGTGTGTGTGTGTGTGTGTGTGTGAAATTGCATATGTCAGGAGACCAATTAGATTTCCAAGTTTTGCTTCAAATGAAGGAAACAAAGGACGTGCGTGTGCGCACACACACGTCCTTTGTCTACAGTAACTCCTCTGTTCATTTTGATCGGCTCCACACTAAGTTACATAAGGTATTTTGCCTGCGATGGCAGCTGCTTTGCTTAGCGGGTGAGGAAGTAACAAAAATATTGATTCTGGACAAACACATAGCTCCCGACTCAC
>NC_061522.1:11595000-11675000 GCF_022379125.1 Scophthalmus maximus | reverse complement strand
AGCCCAACTTAGAGGGGGCAGACAGGGCCAGATCCTCTGAGGTGTATGCGTGTGTGTGTGTGTATGTGTGTGGGGGTGGGAGGCATGCGAGTGTGTTTTGCTGTGCCTGTGGAAGCAGTGTATTTGTGCATATTTATGCCCGTTGTGTTGCTGTAGCTGTTCTCCACAGCTTTGTCGTAGAGGTCAACAAACAAGTACAAGTGTCCTCCGTGCTCACTTGCAGCTACAGATGAACACACATCCTCCGACTCTCTTTCTCCCTCACTGTCTCCCCATCTAACTCTTCCCAATCAAACTGCCATCAGAGCAACACATGTCAAACCAGGAGGGATCAGGGGCGTACAGTGTGTCTCTTTGTTTGTTCGACCCTCGCATAGATTCCTTGAACTTCACAGGAAAAGGAAAATTCCCTTAAGATGTGGAAAAACCTCAGAAAGGAAGATGGAGAATGTGGATTAAATGTGAATCGTCAGCGTGTGTCCAGAGTATCAACACTTCAAGGATGCAATTGCGTTGCATCAAACACACACAGAGTTCTGATCCCCTAGAGGGAGCTCTGCTCTGAGGGGAAAGACAGGCAATGAAATGCATGCATAATATTTAGAACGAGAGTGGGAATACGAACGTGTGTGTGTTTGCATGCATAAGCAGAAATGGAAATTTTATCTCTCTCTCTTTTTCTCTCACTTGCTCTCTCTCTCTGTGTCTCGGCGCAAGCAGGTAATATTCTTCGGAGGTTTCAGGGGGCTAAACAAATAAAAAAAGAGCCAATTCCCAGATATCCCCAAATTCCCAGCTCTATGATTCCCCTCATTACAGATAGGAATGTCGAAGCCTTGTCCAAGTGCTCCCTGGTCTACTCTTAATTAACCACTGCCTCTCCCAGCGCCCCTGAATGGAGACAGAGACGGAGAAGAGGCTCTCACTTCTCTTCGACGCCCCCACCTCTCCTGAGATCTACTGAGCTCTTTAAACAGGTTAGATCTACACTTAGAATCCGAGTGCCATCTTTCACTGCTCGTGTAGACTTTAGAAAAGCCTCTGGATTACAGCAAAAGGGGGTCATAAATGAATGGTTTTCAGAATTATGACTTGGCCTTGATTATGGAATTAGTCTAAAATATTTGTATTAAATTGTGATCGTCTCCATCTTTACCATCCAGCTTTTGTGCAAAAGGGGATTGTGATTTTGGAAAACCGCCCAACATCGTGACGGTTCATCTCTTCATGTCTAGTTTAATGGGAAATTACTAAAATGATGACCGTTTGAATGCTGCCATGTGCAAGTGAAAAAATAATAGGACTCTTCTGGTATCTTACCATCAGTCAAATGTAATCCCACTGGGCATGGAATTGACGTTGGCGACCAAGCTCCCACAGTTTGAAGAAACGAGCTCAAAGGGCACACTAGAATTGTTCGGTTCGACACAATATTATATGCACATCCCAGCACTGAAGAGATGCTCCCAGAAACGATTTATTGAATTCAACCACATCTGATTTGCCTGATGATGTCATATTGAAACAGAGTTCTTTTGGGGGGGGAGTAGAGCTGTTAAGTTTGTGTATGCCTTTTATGTATATTGGTAAAATTATAATTACTCTCATCCTGCAGGAGTAAAGATATTTGATGGTCAGTTTTCTTACCTGGAACAAGTGAATAGGACTGTGGACCGGAGACACTGGCTCCTAACTCTGCCCCTGCACCAGGATTGGCCAAACTGTTCTTCATCTCGTCCAGTCCGCCTGCTAGCGAGGCCATGGCCGAATAATCTGACGTCTGGGCGAAGATAGGGAGTGGAGAAAGAACTTCGATAAGTCAGAGCAACAAAGAAAATCATGATAATTCTGATATAACATGAATATATAATAGTGCAATGATTCTGACAAGTTTTCTCATTGCAGAGAGGAAAGTGAAGAAGCGTCAGTAAGAACACACACACACACAGAGGAGCGTGTGCGCACACGCACAGAAACACCTACAGCTGAGAGTGTATTGATCTGTTTACAAAGACAGGGATTTACTGTACAACCAAGTCCAACAGTCTATAACCACAAGTTCAGCCTCCTCTGTCTCTTCATCTCTAACACACACACACACACACACACACACACACACACACACACACACACACACACACAAACAAACACTGTGGCATCCATAGGCCGCGGCTAACACAAAGCCTCTTGTCTCCCCAGATACCAACAACAATAAGAACTGTGATCATCTCAGAACACGCACACACTGACTCCCAATGCCCTTAACACACACACACACACACACACACACACACGCACTACAGAAGTTTAACACCATATAGAGAAGAGAGGACTCTTTTTGTTTACAGTGCAAACTCTCATGAGATGCTTTAAAAAAGAATTTGATAGTGACCTTGAAGTCTAAGTTAAAAATGTCAAAAAGAAATATACATCACAATTACCTTAACTGCCTGGAATGGATATTCATTTTACCCATATGATAATCAGATAATTTGTTGCAACCCCTGTTCCAAAAATTAAAACAACCACACAAGTCTACACATTGTCCTTGCAAAATAATATTTCTGAAAAATCAACGGATAAACCCCAACAATGCAGACAGTATCTTTTCCACTGTATATCAACCTGGTAAAAGCTTGTTCTCTCACTACATGCAGACAGATAGATGGATGGAAACTGCCCCCTCACCTGTGTCTGACCCCAGCTCACAGTCATGACCCATCCATCCTAGTGTGTGTGTGTGTGTGTGTGTGTGTGTGTGTGTGTGTGTGTGTGTGTGTGTGTGTGTGTGTGTGTGTGTGTGTGTGTGTGTGTGTGTGTGTGTGTGTGTGTGTGTGTGTGTGTGTGTGTGTGTGTGTGTGTGTGTGTGTGTGTGTGTGTGTGTGTGGGGAGATAATTGAAAGTGATGGTATTGACCCTGATGACCAACAATAGATTGGAAGGAGCTCCACTGACAAACAGTTACTGGTTCAGTCAGTGAAGAGGGACGACGGTGGAGTTTTGGCTGTGCATGTGCGAAACACCCTCATCTACATTGATGACATTTATGTCATTTCTTGGCAGGGTTAGTTGAGTGGATGGATCATAGATTGCTCCTATTGTATATATATATTCAGAAATAGTTTACTTGCTTTGAACAAACATAATTATGGATCAATATGGCTCACTTGATTATTAATATTTATTACTTAATTATTTAGCTACTAGTGTTCTGTATTCCTCTTTGTGTCTGATTTGTGCACACAAATTAGTAGTGTATTTCTCAAATTCTCACTTTCGTGTGTGCGCGCGCGTTCGTGTGTGTGTGTGTGTGTGTGTGTGTGTGTGTGTGTACACACTAATGACAGCAATCCGAATTTCCTTTAGGTGATGAGGTGAGTGTTTTGCACTGACCCTTTTAAATAGCGCTGCATTAATGTGTGTGTGTGTGTGTGTGTGTGTGTGTGTGTGTGTGTGTGTGTGTGTGTGTGTGTGTGTGTGTGTGTGTGTGTGTGTGTGTGTGTGTGTGTGTGTGTGTGTGTGTGTGTGTGTGTGTGTGTGTGTGTGTGTGTGTCTGTGTCTGTGTCTGTGTGTGTGTGTGTGTGTGTGTGTGCGTGCGTGTGTGTGTGTGTGTGGAGTTGTAAGTGTAGGCGTGTGTTTGTGCTCACTGACCTCTTAAACACCCCTGTGCTCGTCAACACACAACACAACCACTGGACTGTGACCTGCCAAATAAGAGCTTACCCTGTACGCTACGTACATCTCTCGCTCCCTCTCCCTCTCTCTCTCTCTCTCTTTAGGCTTCAGAAACATTTTTAAGCCCTCTTTTCTCTCTTAATACCCCCCTCACACATCACACCTGTAGTTTTTTTTTCACCCGATGATACAAGCTATCCCAGCCCCCCCCTCTCTTGGCTGCTCTGTCTTATTATAATGGTGTCTAATGTGTCCATGTATCCATGTAGATGGGGGCCAGGCAGTTGCAGCAGCAGAGAAGACGGGGTCTGCCGTGGTAATTGGCCATGATGAAGTTTGGCCAGTGGGGTGACAGGCCCGCTAAGGAAGATGGATCATTCTCATTCGCCCCCCTAAATGTTGTCAATTCCACCACTCATACGGCGCCATCAGCCCTCATCAAAGAGGAGGGACGCAGCTGCCGGGCCAAGGAGGGGTTGGGGTTTTGGGGGGTAGGTGATGGTTGTAGAGGTGGGGGAGTTGTAAGGGGCGAGAAAAGGTGTCAGGGGGAGTTGGACTTGGGGCAGGAAGGGAAGGAGGAAATGAGATTGGTCGATATAAATAACATCTGTAGAAGACGAGAGAGCGGGATTGACATGAATGAGAGAGATGGCTGGACTAGGACAGGAGGGAAGATGGGAGCTGTTGAAAGCATGCGTCCTTTATTCAAACTCTAACAAAATTATTAATTTCAATGAAGCAACTGTGCAAATGCATCGAGGGTCCCCTAAAATATCCTGCAAAAGAAATGTGACATGATGGCATGTCACCCACCAAACCACAGGGTTAGTAGATTTTTGTTTCCCGGTTATTATAAGATCTTCCTCATAGTTATAAATCTTTCTGCATTGTTTTTTTGTTTTTTTTATCAATCAAAACCAATGGATCTGTTACTCAAATTGGAGTTCCTGGACTGTATTTCATGCTCTCACTGGTGTCTCACCAATGAAAACCCTTGTGATTACTTTTTTAAAATGCAGAGTATTTTGGTCAGAACACAGTGCTGTGTCTGATATGACAAAGTAGATTAGCTTTAATCTACTATTGCAGATCTGTATGGAAGTCAGGATTGCACGATTTCAGTAAATTTGCATGTCATTGATAATCAAATCTGCTCTTTGCCTGGTCAGAAATCTGCATACAAAGTGAACAGGATCTGCAAAAAATAATCAAAAATAACAATAAGATATATGTTAAATGGATATAGAACCTAAAAATTTTACATTTACTATATATTCCAAATATTTAGATTATCATAATCGGCTCCCATAAACATTCCTTTCCAGTGTCTAATAACAACAAAGCTACACACTACTCATGGAAAGGGACTAACCTGAATTGTGCTGTCCTTTACAGCAGTTTCACACACACACACACACACACACACACACACACACAAAAAAAACCACACACACACAGAGCTTAGTCTACTGTCTCAGATATGGGAAGGTAATGGTTTACCTGTTATTGACACATCAATAACAGATGAGCCTTAATCGGCCCTCTGACACACACACACACACACACACACACACACACACACACACACACACACACACACACACACACACACACACACACACACACACACACACACACACACAGACGGGCCCTGTTGGCTTGCACATTTGCATAATAGTATTTCCCCTTTTTCTCCATTCCCCAAATAGCTCCCAATTTCTCCAGCTCCCACTCCCTCTCAGTCTCTTCACATTGTCTCCTGTACTCGTGATGGGAAAGGCTTGAACATAAACAAATACAATTCCCTCAGAGGCCCACGAACTGAGACAAAGATTGTGAGGAAGGAATTCATCTGCGCTCAAACTAAGTGTGGCCAAAGTGGGGGAGGACAGTCCTTTCCAAAATGAACCGGACGTCAGCTCTGTAAGAGCCAGTTACAGTTCATAATGATTCGATGAGAGATTTTTCAAACATTTCTAGTTTATTAATGATTTACTGATATTCATTTTTAAATCAAATGTTACAGTATTGTTGATTACTGGCTCTTTTATTGTCTCTGGGTAGTGAAGAGAGTATTGATAGTTTATATTTTTCTTACTGTCAACAGATCTCATGATGAAAGCAAAATGAAATGATCCGACTTGTATTGTCTGTGCAGCCAAAGCCTGACAGTGAAGTTCGACATGAACACGGAGCAAACTTTAGGGATGCCTTGAAGAAGTCAATGGAAAAGCCTTGAGTGGACACAAGCAAAAGCTTTGTGACTCCATCCTTCAGAGGAGGACATCTTTGACCTCTCTTCTTCTTCCTAGGCTTCATCAATGGGGAGAATGACATTATCTCTGTGAAGCCAGGCTCGTTGGTACTGGGGTGGGCATTTGGACCCGGGGCAGCAAGGATGGGTGGGGGCTCTGTCAGCGCTGCTGATTTATCACCTGGGTAATAGGAAGTGATTGAAGGGAAATTCAAATGAACTGTCTCTGACAGGCACACATGCAGACACACACATGAGCACGCACGCACAAATTAATAGTGGGGCTTAATAGACTACAGGGAGAAAGGGAACAAGAGCACGAGAGGGAGATGAGATAAAAGGATTGCTTGCTTTGGATGAAAGAAAAAGAAAGACTTACAGGATAAAGGAGCAACTACTGCTGACTGATAAAATAAGATTTTCTCATAAGGAAGATGAACAATTCTATTTCTTATCTCTTCGGGTGGAATGAAGGAGAAATAATAATGAATGAGGCGGGTGTTTTAGTGCAAGAACGATAATGAGGAGCTTGACATAACTGCTGAAATTGAAGTATATTAGTGTAGCATTATAATATACTGTTGGCACATGATATTGAGCCACTTGCACTTCTGCTTTTCTCTCTCTTTCGCAAAACACACACACACCCTATTTCACACTCCATCTAAGGCACCGCCACACACTGCAACAGCAGGGCCAAGTCTACCTGGCATATTTCAGGAATGTCAGTCACAACACGGCGTGACCCTCCTTGACCATCACGCCACCAACACCTCCTCACACACACACACAAACGCACAGACACACAACCCTCAGTCAGCCCACATACCAAAGAGGCTGAGCGGTAGCTGTCAGTGTTAAGGGTACGACTGTCAATCATTCCCTCTGGGAAATGCAGACTGGGAAAAGGGGGGGCGATGGTTGATTAGACAGGATGAGAGAAAGGAGCAGAGGTAGTGTGCAAGTGTGTGTGTGTGTTTGCATCTCTTTGTAATGCAGTTCCTAAAGCCAGTTTGACCCCAGTGCGACCCAGAGTTTAAAGCCCCTATCCCCGACCCTGACCCTAGTGGCCTGACCGGGCTCAGGGAGGACTGTGACCTATGAATCATGGGTATTATAGTCTCAAGTCGTAGTCTATAGAGCTACTACAGCCAATCCCCATCGACCTCTCGCCCTGTACCACTCTACTCTTCATGTCGGTCAGAGGGAAGTGAATGGGCTAAAAAGTTAAACTCTGCCCTGCAGGTCTAAGGCTGTAGCCTTTCTGCAGTTCCATTTACTACAGCGCCACCATCGTGTGTTGTCTTGCCCTTGACATTGACCAAATAAACAAACTAAAAAGTCTATGGAAACAAGAAGTGTCATTTTGAAATTTGCTTGCAAAACATTTCCTTGATATTGCCCAGAAGGCTGCAGACTAAAAGAGATTCGAGGAAAGGATAGAGCAAATACAAATCCAGGCTTGTTTTCTTTTGATGTGCGGTGGAATTTTTACAGCTTTCTATTCCACTCAGATTTATATAAATTTACTGCTGGGAGAGGGCGGGAAGTCAATTTAGATGCAACGTGAAGACACACAGACACGCCGTTTCTCGCTCTTGTCCCCCCCCATCTTTTTTCTCCCACAGTCAAACAGCGCACACATATGAAGCACATTCCCAAGATGCATCAGCATGTGGACAGCTCCGTCGGTGTCCCCGAGCAGCAGGAAGTGAGGTCATAATGGGAGCCAGGTCAATATGCTCATTAACCCCTGAAGTGTGTCTAGATTATAGGAACATCAATAGGCCAGGCCTGACTGGGTCTCAGTTGCAGCCATTGCATTGTCTATCAGAGCACAGACACACACACACAGCTGCCTGTCAGGCAAAAAACAGAAAACACGACTTGATGCGGATGTTCTCAGATCACTCAGCGAACAAGAGATATGAAAGACACATACAAACAATCTGTTAGGATGAATGCACCGGTCACATTTTGCCTTATCAAGTGTAATAATGCGTTATCAAATTGTAATGTTGTGCACTGTGACTACTTTCATCAAGACTGACGTGGCATGGCAAGGCATAGCAGGCAGGACAGGCTTTTAGCTAAAGCAGAGATTTCAAATATATATATAAAAAAACACTAATGTTCACTTGCAAATATGATAGATAGTTTGCAGTTTAAATTAATTTTCTATCCTTCATTGCCTTTTTTTATATAATTATAGTATGAAATTGGTTGAGGTCAACATAACGTAGTGCAGCAGAGGTAGAAAAGTGGAAGCGTGCTCAGCTGAAAGCTTCAGCAGTGCTGTGTCTGTTGGCCAACGAGGTGGCAAGGCTTCAGTTCATGGTGGCCACTACTGGCTGCCCCTCGAACGCCACTCTGCTTCTGTTTGACCTCTGTAGGTTTTTCATGGACAGATTTCTTCTTTTCACTGGAACACCCTACAGTCTTTTGACCCTTGACCTGTTCCCAAACTCAGCCTCAGCCAAGAGCCTGCATGATGCCCCGCCCTTACCTTGCCAGAGTCAGGGCTCACATAGAGGTCAGAGCTGGATTGGCTTGGACAGGATGGCTGTCTGTCAAACAGGCGGTCCAATACCTCGATCTGCTGCGGTGAGAACAGCTCCCCTCTCATCTGCTTCCTGAGGAAGTCCCGCCCACTGTGGCCATGCCCGTTGGCCAGCGGCGACTCCTGCAAACCTACACGCAGAAGACAGGAGAAAGAGGTGAGGTTAAAGGGGTTGTGAATGAATGATGTTTAAGTGAGGAGTAAGAGCATGAAAGGAGAAACAGAGGAGGTTTAAAGAGGACAATAAATTAGGAGTTTGTGTACGGCAGAAGAAGAAACCGGATATGGGCAGTGATAGAGGGATGAAGGGAGGAGTAAAGGCGTGGGTTGATAAAATAAATTACAGAAGAAAATGGGGAGAAAGAAGTCAGAGTGAAGTATAGGCTAAGATGAACTCCAGTGAGCTGATTTAGCACCTAAAGACTTCATAGATTGTGGCGACTCAGAGAAAATGCTATACAAATGCACTCTATTACCAAGCACACGCTGTCTCTCCTTCTTGATCTCTCAGAAGTATACTCTCGCCTCTCACATATACGCACTTCTCCGTCGCTCTTGTCGTATCACCCATACACACACAGACACACAAATATATATTGCTGTGGTATCAGTATTATAGACCGTGAGCTCTCGTATCCTGCAGTTATTGCAAGGCTGAGGGACAGAACGAGACAATTATAAGAACTCTGAAGAGTCGCGGCCCACAAATGATTAGAAAAGAGGGAACGAGAGAAAAAGATAAAGAGAAAAAGGGGATGAGGGTGAAAATCCCAGCTATAGAGCCAATTCATTGCTCCAAACCGCTCCCGAGAGCCTATTTTAGTCTTGGGGGTCACTGTGTGTTTGGTGTGTGTGTGTATGTGTGTGATTCTGTGTCCAGCGGCAGGGGTTGTAATATGACGGAGAGGGGGAAGGGGTTTCAAATATATTTATTTATTTATTTTCCATTTGGGCTGACAGAAAGACTGGTCCTGAAGAAAGAAAACAAAGAATGATGTTGCAAGACACACAAAAAGAAAGAAAGAAAGAAAGAAAGGGCTTTTTGAGTATTTGTAAAATGTCACCATGAATCCATTCATTCCTCATTTATTTTCGTAGCTTTGGCAGGCATTCTTTTGGTTATGACATCATTGTACTCTATAATTTACTGTTATTGCTGAGATCTGGAAACATGTTGTTATTGCTGAGTAGTGCAGCTTGTATCCCAACAAATTATCTTCATATTGGACAATTTCTGATCCCACGGTCCACGTTAAATTCTAACGAACAATGCCAAACTTTGCCTGTTCATTTTGGGGGGTGGTTGGAGATGAGATAAATTTACCATTACTACATTTATTTACATTTGACTTTTGATAATACGTAGACAAAATCTTTCCTTGACCTAATTGTTCTTCCTCATGTACACCTAGCAACTACATTGCCCACAATGCAACCTGACAGCCAACAGTTCGGTCAGAGGTTCTCATGATTCTTAGCAGCTAATGTAGCCTCTGACCTCAAGTGGAGATGAAGAGCTACAAAGGTCTGGCAAACTCACTTCCTTCTAACTCCATACCATCATGAGTTTTTTTCTTTTTCAAACTTGTAGACTTCAGACACATCAGACACTGATGCAAACTCAGATAATAATTCTAACTGTAATACCTGTGAGTTATCCTTCAAACACTTTATATCATTATCCATCATTCCACAACAGAAATTGATCGCAAACTGCACTTTTCTAATTTGAGTGGTCATCTCTTAAAAAGTGATGGCACTTTATTTCAAAGGTTTTAAGTAAACCTCGAATCATTAGACACGCATCTGCTAGAGAGGAAGAAAACACACACTCTCACACAAACACACACACACACATACACACTGTGCAACATACTTCACAAAACCTCCCCATCGCTTCTCTGTACACAAAACCTCTTTCACCCACTCTCTTACAAACACACTGCTTGATCATAATCTCAATTCACTTCTATAGCCACACACACACTCATATACAGATGCTGGGAGCAGTGTGAGTGCATGGTCCAGGTCTCTGGTGACAGACCAATCAGGGGGGAGATAAAGCCAGTATGATGCTTTAGCCTGGTAACCCACGGCGACCCATTTAATCCCACTGGCCAGTCCCCATGATGGAATTCAATTGATCAATCATGTAGCTCTGATGGCACCATTTCAGCCAGCTTATTGCTTTCTGCTTTCTCTCTGTCGCTTACTCATACACACACACACACACACACACACACACACACACACACACACACACTGACCGACCCAAGCCGACAGAGTGCCCACAAAGAAACAGAGAAAGACACAGAGACAAGGAGAAGACAGTAATCAAGCAGTAAGAACAAAGCTTTTACAAATATTATTGATAACTAATATTGTTGTGTGTGTGTGTGTGTGTGTGTGTTTTTACATGTGTGTCGTGGTGTGGATGTGGATGTGGGTGTGGGTGGGTGGGTAGGTAGCTTGATATCCGGATGGTCTCATTGTATCCATGGATGGGTAAAGAAACTCATTGCCGTGACGGGTTAAATCCTATTCACTGTCGGATACCCACGCACGCACGCACGCACACACACACACACACACACACACACACACACACACACACACACACACACACACACACACACACACACACACACACACACACACACACACACACACACACACACACACACACACACACTCACACACACTCACAGCTGCCTCTATCTCTGTGAGTCAGTCTCAGAAGGGAAGCGCTTCTCTTCCCTCTTTTTCAGAGCAGAACAAAACAAACAATGAGCCCTTATTGTTCTCTCCTTTCTGCCTTTTTCCTCTCTCTTCCGCCTTCTCTGTCTCTCTTTTGCTCACTCACTCTCTCTCCACCTCCTGGTTCTCTCTCTCTCTCTCTCTCTCTCTCTCTCTCTCTCACACACACTCTCAATCACAGTCTCCCGCCGACTCGGCCTGCCGATGCCATTTTCCAGCAACCCGGGAACAGCTGATCCAAACAACCAAATACCTCTGAATGTTAGATGGTTGTCATCTGTTTGTGAGTTTCAGTGCATGTTTCTCTTTCTGTGTGTGTGTGTGTGTGTGTGTGTGTGTGTGTGTGTGTGTGTGTGTGTGTGTGTGTGTGTGTGTGTGTGTGTGTGTGTGTGTGTGTGTGTGTGTGTGTGTGTGTGTGTGTGTGTGTGTGTGTGTGTGTGTGTGTGTGTGTGTGTGTGTGTGTGTGTGTGTGTGTGTGTGTGTGTGTGTTCTCCATCTCAACTCCAGAGATCAAAGTTTTCAGGGGAGGGAGACAGAGGAGCTCAGGGTGAAGGGCGGAGCTCCCCTCCCTCCTCTCCTCCATCCTCCATCCCTTGCTTGCGCCCAGCGTCTTTTATCTGGTAAGCTGCTGCATGTCACAGTGGATGCACAAGAGGGTGAGAGGTCAACGTGGCATTCTGGGTAAATGCCACTGACACTATTTCTTCTTTATGTGAAAGATGTTTTTTATACAACCACTACTGTGTGCACAAACCTTTTCACTCAAGTGTAAAGAAAAGGAACATTCCTTTCAATAACTGGCACCACTGGTTCTGCGTTCCATATCTATGTCGGACACACACACACACACACACACACACACACACACACACACACACACACACACAGCCGCTGTGTGTAAGAGAATAGGTTAAGATACAATAGTCCCCTTTTGGCCCCACAAGTCAAGTTCTTCCATTCACTCCCATTCATCTACATTCTGTCCCCGGTCGAACCCCCACTTCCCCTCTCTTTGGCGGGGGGCACAGGTCATCACAGGGCTTTACCCCCACACACTCCTGCTGCCAGTATACACACAAACCTCTTCCTGTGTTCCCATCACTTGCACAGCTGGCATTTCTACCCTTAAAAATTACAGCACAGATGAAAGGTTCCCTGCAGCATATCACGATACGATAACCTGAGACCAATATGTCTTCCCTTTCTCTTCATAAAAATACATACCAATGTTATTCTCCTGAAAGTCAAGGAAACACAATAAAACTTTTGTTGTCTGCAGGTCATCAGCACCACCTTTTTCCTTTTTAATTGTTTGCTTCTTACGTGGAAGGTCGTGATGTAAACCTTGTCTGATGCACATGAAACACACACGGTCTCATTACAATATGTGACATATTTAGCTGCACAGAAGAGACAGATATAACAACAAAGTCAACAAGAGAACTCTGTGTGATTGTTGAACTCGCATGTGTGATGTCTTTTTCCGTCTGCGTGTGAACACGTGCGTACAGTCAAGCAAATGGTTGTATGTGTGTGTGTGTGTGTGTGTGTGTGTGTGTGTGTGTGTGTGTGTGTGTGTGTGTGTGTGTGTGTGTGTGTGTGTGTGTGTGTGTGTGTGTGTGTGTGGCTGTGTGGGTGTGTTAAAATTGCATTATTGTGTGTTTGTGCATGTGTTTGTCTGTCCATGTCAGTGCATGCTGTTCCCCCTGTCGCCCCTTGCTGTGTGTGTGTGTCATTATCCAGCGGGGGCTGCTCTAATGGAAGCTGTGATTAGCAATGCTGTTAATTAGACCACAGAGCCAACCGTGCAGACCTCTGCCACAGAAACACTGCAGATAAAACACACGGGGCGAAAACGTGACGCGCGGCGACACAATGCTCAGATGATGCTCCCGGAATGCTCCAGTGAAACGTGAAGGGATGCAATGTTTTTCGATAGGAATTACGAAACACAAGGTCCACTCATAGTAAAACACAAATAGACCACACATGTAGCACGTGAGGAACAAAGTGAAGTAATAACGCTGCTAATTAGATTTTTTACTTTAACTACAGATCCGAACACAGAGTCTTTGCCACGGACATTTTAGTGCAATCTTAACAGTGAGGGACACTTTAGTGTAGATATATATTATACGTATTATTCTTGTCAGTGAAATTTGAAAAAGGTAGACCTCTGGTAGACCTTCACAGCAGATATTTTGACCTGATAAAGCAGGGAAAGCCAAGATGTAAAGAAGAACACTTCTTGTGAACACTTCCACAGAGCCATCATTAATGTTATTATTACACCAGCGCTTTTCCACCGTCTCAGTATGAAATCTGAGAAGTGCTGTCATCTAATACAAGAGTAGCTACTATGATGAAGTTTTCATCAAATTTAATTGAAATTTCAGAAAATCCCTCATAGCTGGTCCTCCCGTCAGGTGCCATTAAACCATTGCAGATGAGGTTGCAGTGAGAAGATGCCATTCAAAAACCTCCAACGAAGGAATACGTGGAAAAACATGACGGTAATATGATATTTATGTTTTTTTCATGTGTTCATTGTATTAGAGTAAAATGAGATTACAGTTACATTACAGTCTCTTCATTATCTGTTGTCTCTTCAGTGGACAGTGGACAGTCTCTTGCCTCATGTATATTGATAATCCAGTGCTTTTTGGTGCATTTTATCATTATGTAAAAACTAACCTTTTCACTTCATCAAAGAGTAAAAACCCCTTTGCAATATTCCGTTGATCAATTCTTTTTTTGTTGTTGAATTTATACGTCTTTTGTGAAAATTGAAAATGTGCATTTTGAAAAAGCACTATTTATCTCAGTCATAGGACAAAGGATGACTTAGAAACGTTTCCCACTGATGATGATGGACTGATGCCACTGCCAGTTTGTGGTGAACCTCATCTGAGCTAAAAGCTGAAAATGATTCAGGGTCAGAGACTGTTAGATGAATAGATAGATAGATGTATTATTTTATCAATGTACAACGACGTTAGTATAGCAATTGAGTTCACATAGGAAGGTTAACTTTTGTTGAACAATCTGACTCCACACAAGTTATCCGCTACCCTTGTGTGGAGAAAGGTCTCCGAAACAAACATCACACAATTCATATGTACCGTGTGTGTGTGTGTGTGTGTGTGTGTGTGTGTGTGTGTGTGTGTGTGTGTGTGTGTGTGTGTGTGTGTGTGTGTGTGTGTGTGTGTGTGTGTGTGTGTGTGTGTGTGTGTGTGTGTGTGTGTGTGTGTGTGTGTGTGTGTGTGTGTGTGTGTGTGTGTGTGTTTCAGAGTAGATGGTTAAGTGGGCTGTATCTGAGCATATCACAGCGCTCAAGGTGCACTAGGGATTCATCCAGGAACCTGCTGACGTGTTTTGGAAATTCATCAGCAGTGGGAAAAGGACCCCCTACTGTAGGTGTGTGTGTGTGTGTGTGTTTCTGTGTGAGAAAGAGAGCGAGAAATAGCCCCTGGTGGCGTTCTGTCACCCCCCCTCGCTCCGACATCTGGTCCTGTCTCATTTACCGCAGGAGACTGTCTGTGTGATGGCTTTTTAATGCCACTGACACACTCACAATCGTACACACACCCACGTTCTCAAACATATACATACAGACCCCCCCCCTTATGTGCACACACATTCAAAAGCTCCCACCCCTATTAACATGCATATAACATTGATCCAGTATGACAGTGTACTGTATATGATCGATAGTGCATGCATAATACTAACTTCGCAGGATGCTCTCCCGTGAAGCTCTGTTAGTTAATAACTAGGGATTTCTGAATGAAGATGTTTGACTTGCACCTGCATACACACACACATACACACATCTGTCATTGATCCTCATGTGCTGACTTCTTTCCATGCTGCTATGGAATGAAGGGGTCCTGAGGTTGTCAATCATCGCGGAATGTGTTTATGTATGATGTCGAATGTATACATATACATACGCATATATAATTCCTGCATGCTAGAAAAAAAATCGCAATTTTGGAGAAATCCAATGATTTGCAAGGGGTACACAAAAACATCCTTGTGCTCACCTTCGTCCCTCTTCCGCTTGCCCACATCAGCAGCTGAACTGATTCCCAGAATGCCACTGATAGAGTACGAGGAGCCGGCCGAGTCGCTGGTAACGGCTGAGACCTGTGTGGCCGCCACGGACGTCGCTGGGGACAGATCACACGACAACAGAAACAGGTTAACCTCTTGCTCCTTGTCTTTTGCCCCTGCTTGAAAATGATATGCCAAAAATTAATAGAGAATATCTCTCTATTACACAAGGTGGATATGAATAATCTTACACCTCTATCTATATAAAGGTCACACTTCACATTTCTGCAGAGGTGCAAGCATAGATGTTACGGGGTCAGAATAAATGAAGATGGAACACACCTTAAATGAAAGATTTCATGATTGCCTCAAGAAAATTACACTTTTATATAGTGTAATAATGCAGTTGTAGCCCAAAACCCTCTAGAAATCCATAGCACAACATCAGCTTGTGTAGTCCAGCTTGTGTTGTATTATTGTCGTCAGTGCCATATTTGTATTTTCGTACAGTTTGCGTGTTTTTGCGACATGCTAATTTAGCTGCTTGGTGTTGGAATTGTGTTTGGTTTTGGTGAAAAAGGTTGTAAGGGGCGATTAGCCAGTCAAGTGCACTGTATAGACTGTACATATGATTTGTTTCTCGAGATTGGGGTGTCTCCGGGCACCGGGGTCGCTCATTGTGTTTATGGTGCATTGAGAAACAGCAAAGCTCAGTTCTTACTTTTTTTCTATTATCAGAAACAGCTTTTAACTTATCTTAAGGTGCCTTTTTCAGAAAAATTCCAAATGAATTTCAAGAATGCAAAAGGATGCACCTGAAGATCTGACAAGAGCTGATAGGATTAGTGCTGAAGCGTGAATGATGTCTGCTGCCATGTTCCACTTATTGATCGTTTTGTCTCAATAACACATGAAACCCTTTTTAAAAAATCATATAAAGAGCTGCACAAGTTGGCAAAACTGTCCAAAAGAAGAAAAGAAACACAGTCTCTCTATTGCATTGAAGACCCACACGAAATTCAAGTTAGAAATTTTTCCACTATTAAAGGAACTATTTCAGTTAAATTTAAAAAGCTGTAAATGCAGTGTCTCAAATGACATAATATCACATAGACATAAAACCTCACTGCCTGACAGAGTAATGATACAGACTGACATAAAATACAAACATCAGATGTTCCTGCACACATATGATGTTACTATTCACCAACACAAACTGCATCGTGTAGAACAGTTGTGTGTACATATGTGCAGGTTTAGCCATTTGAATATGAATACAATTAAGAATGGTCAAAAATCTAAAAAGTCAACTAAAAACTATTCATGAAACTATGTGCCTTCTCCTGTTGAGCAACATTCACATGTTTTGATTCTTCGGGATCATAAATACCGTCGAGAACAAAAACCTCTGGGAAGGAGCCTGTCTGTATTTTGCTCCTCGTTGTTTCCCCCTCTAATGTTCCCCCTGAAGGAGACAAGTTCCTTGCTGGGCGACACAGCGACATACTTGTCACCGTTTCAGTGACACACACACACACACGCACACACACACACACACACACACACACACACACACACATCCTGCAACCTCTTGACACATACATACACACTGAAACATACAGTCACTCACTCCTTGGTCCCTTATCTGTGCCCCTGTAAGCGGACGTGGGGCTGAGTGACAGTATGGTATCCCAGGAGGGACAGAAAGGTGTGGAGACAGACATCCTAATCCTCTCTCCCAGCAGACGCCCAAACACAGAAAGACAAGACCAAAAAGAGGAAATTGAAAAAAAGGAAAAGGAAAAAAAACGACAACAAACCAGAGGATCAAGGTTCTTTGCAGCCGTCAGTCCTTCGCTAACGACAAGGAGAGTATAATGAATGCATATCCCTCCTTTTCCCATCAGTTGATTTAGCACTTCAATTATCTGATTTTCCTTTCTCTTTCTTTTCAGTCTTTTTTTTTTTTATCAGAACGTAACGCTTTTATTCGGCAAATCCAAATGTTCAATTTTCCGCCTGGGAGTGGGACCCATTTATCTGTGTAATCTGTGTGTGTGTGTGTGGGGGGGGGGGGGGTGTGTGTGTGTGTGTGTGTGTGTGTGCGTGTGTGTGTGCGTGCGTGTGTGTGCGTGTGCGTGCGTGTGTGTGCGTGTGCGTGTGCTTCTCAGCGGGTCTAGGTGTGTATGTATGAGGTTTATGTGTGCGTTTGCTAAATGTGTGTAAAAGGCAGGAGTCAGGGAGCAGTGTGTGTGAAATTAATTTAGATTAATAGACAATGTGCGATTATGAAGATATGAGACACTGGAACACAATCCACTGCAGGACAAAGTGAGTAAGTGAGGGAGGGAGGGAAGGAGGGTGGGAGGGAGGAGTAGAGAGGCTCATATTTATATTTAATCTGAGATATTTACTGAATAAAAAGTTGTAGTGTTCCAGTCATAGTTGTAATATATCGTTAGAAAATTAACATCCAAACCTTGTTAATTTAGACACAGGTTGAAGTTTATAATTTTTATTTCCATTTAGTTCAAAACTTAAATAACTATAATGATGCTTCTTTTCGTGATTTTTTTTGAGAATGAGAATATTATTATAATTGTAACTTCCATAATCGTGTAAAATGTCACTTTGGGATCAAGACTTAAGATTTCATCAGCCTCAAGGCAAAATCACACAACACTACCGTGGTTGCTTATTTAATCAAAATTGCCTTGCAATCTTCTTCCCCCACGAAGGGGGACAGACTTGTCTGTTGGCTCTTTTTCTTTTTCTTTAGGAATATGCACCACGCTAATTTTGGCAGAGTCTCTCGTAAAGACACAACAGACTCGTAAAAATGACCTGCGACAAGGCAGTTGCAGTTGATTGAGTAATTTAGTGGTGTATATTCAAATGTTTAAATTCCCTCTAGCCCAATAGATTTGGACCTTTGTAGAGGATCTGGCAGCTGCCTATACTTTTTATTTTAAAGTCACAGCCTTATTTTAATCTAGAATTTAATAATACAAATATTCTATTCAAGGTCATGATCTCTAATAGCCAGGCATTTTAGAGTTCGTGATAGATGGTATAAAGATTTATTTTTTTTATGAGCTTTACGTTTTTGGGAGGGAGTTTCTGGATCCTGAAGTTATACATTTACTCATTTGAAGAGGCGAGACAGTTTTTTCCCTGTCTTACTGTTTTTTTCGTGATATAAAAGTTATGTTCACGATAATGTGCTTTGATGCTCTGGGCTCCAACAGCAGCCTTTGTGTAGATCATTGTTGTTTGGAATATGATTTCCCCCCTTTGGCTACATCATTGATCTTCATAATGTTAGAAAACTCATCTGTACATGCAATGTAGTTGTCAGTTTGAAGCTTGGGGAGGACAATCCCACCGAAACATGAGTTACTAAATAAATCTCCTTATTGGAGCGCTGTTATAATACAGAATTTGGAACTGGTACAGTGTCCTTGTCAGTGTACAGGTCTCAACTGTACTACAATAAGATTGAAAGGTACATCGCACAAAGCTCAGTTTACCACCAACGCTGTTCTAATCTAAATCTAAATGTTCCTATAAATACTTCCCATTAACTTGCTTTAATTTTTTGACATCCTGATTAAAGAATTAAAACGATGAACTTTGTGGCACATAACATTTCACACTGTGTCCACCGTCTCCTCCCCTGAGACGTTTGCACAACGTCTGCTCTGTAGAATTTTGCTTCGACAGTTTGAAACAGGATTTCATAGCAGCGACCTACCTAAACTGTGAGCCGACACTGAGCCCGTTTGGCCGGGCTGCTGAACCTTAGTCCGAATGATCCTGCGGGAGGAGAGAGGAGATATTAGTGAGTGTGTGAATTCATTGTGCGTGCGTGCGTGCCTGCCTGCCTGCCTGCGTATGTGTGTGTGTGTGTGAGAGAGAGAGAGAGAGAGAGAGAGAGAGAGAGAGAGTGTGTATCCTGAGTGACAGAGAGAACATGACCATCGTGGGAGTGTAAAACTGTGTGCGTGTGTGCGTGTATGTATGTGTGTGTGTGTGTGTGTGTGTGTGTGTGTGTGTGTGTAAAGTGGCTGAGGCAGGCTGACATGGCAGAGGGGCCTCACACTTCCTGCTTGGCTGCTCATGCAAGTCTTTTTTTTTTCCTCCTCCCTATCCCTTTCTTTCCCTTTCCTCTCCTCTCCCTTCCTTTCCTCCCTTTCCCTTTCTTCCCTTTCTTTTTGTGTGTATTCCCTTCCTCACTCCCACACACCTTCCTTCCCTTTTGTCTGCCTCCTTCTCTCACTTATTTCACTATCCCTCCCTCCCTCTCTCTCTCTCTCTCTCTCTCTCCCTCTCTCTGCCTCTGTGCTCAGGGGAAGGTGTTGTCATTGTACCATCGTGTTGAACCACTGAGCTGCAGCCACTTCATACATATGGAGACTGGGGCCTCTTTGCTATTCTCTTTTAGACACACACACACACATATGCGCGCGCACATAAAACACGCAGTGCAATGTTCCTCTGCGCTCCGTACCTACACTCAGTACCTGTTGCTTTAAAGTGATGCTCACACACACACACACACACACACACACAGATTAAGCAGACCATCGTACCTGTTGATGGAGCTGACGCTGGGGACGCTGTCGTTGTCACACACTCTCTCGGCCAGGAGCCTGTCCCGGATCTCCCAGGCAAACATGGTGGGGTTTTGGCGTTTGTAATCCGCAATCTTGTCGACCACTTTGGGTGTAGCAACCTTTGGTTTGGATCCCCCGATTACCCCGGGGCGGATACTGCCCGTTTCATAGTACCTGCCGATCAAAGCATGGAAGATGCTGACGTTGGACACAGGGAGCAACATGGGAAGGTTGAAGTCAAAGTGTTAAATGAAAGATGTCGGGAGGTTTCACCTGTATATCCAAACTTGTTTTCAGTTATCAGTTATTTTAATTTTGGATTACTTCCAGTCCCGCGGGGTGTTTTAAATTGGTTCAAATATTATCTTGAAATTAAAAGTTTGATATTAATAGTCCCAAATGAATCAACAACGTGTAAGGATGATAAGGCTCAGCAGTTTAATCAGGCTGAAGTTTAAACATTCATAATTGTGTGACCTGATCAGTTGATCTGACATTGATGCTCTAAGTGCAGCAGTACTTACTGATGCAGATGATTGTGCAAAAGTAATCAAATCCCATCTCAATAAAAATGTGAACAGACTGGTTTTTAAACTACATGGTGTTCATGTATATATATATATATATATATATATATATTTGTTACTGTCAATACTCCCCTGAAAAGGGAACTATAAACTCTAATGCATTCGGCGGACTAAGAGGAAAGACTCCTCTTTCCACTCCTGCCATGAGAAAGACCCAGTGTGGGTCGAAACCTCTCGACATTTTTCCTCAGTGAGTTTTGACTTTGATATCAACAATAATGGCAATTTGACTAAATCTTTGGCTCAATATGTAAAAGCCTATAGGCTTCCCTTTGTCTACAGTTAACCTGTTTAACTTCAGGAGCACCTTGAGTTCACCTGGAGTTTTCTACTTCCCTCTCCTGTCTGTGGCCCAATCCCGATTTGTTCCAACTGAAGATGTTTCAAAATGGTCATAGGAATATTTTCCTTGGAAAAAAATAAATAAGTAAGTAAGCAGAAATAAATAAGTAGAAAAGCTAGGCACTGTAGTTTTTAACGAGTATCCAACATGGGTTGGGGCTTGTTTTCAACCATGGATGAATCCACATTTGGTCCTCTAGCGAGTAGTTACAGGAGCAGAAACATGTCCCTCGGTGGTGCGGCTCACTTCTGGGTTTATAACCATCAACGGAGCTCTGTGGCTCAAAAGGATTAAACTGCATCAAGCTTTGGCTGTGAAGATAATGCCTGATAGTAGGGTAATTGTTGGTTTTGATTCTTTGGTGGGAATAGCAATATAATAATAATAATAATAATAATATAATAAAATATTGCTTATAATAAGCAATATTTAGACCATTTTGGAGATCTGAGACACAGTTTCTGTCGTGTGATTATTCCTCCATCTTTACCACTTGAAGCAGAAATCACATCACGACTTATTTGACGTGAAGCTCTGAATCAATTATACTGCGTATTTCTCAGTGGTTACATATTGGACAAAGAGTTGACATATTTAAATAGAAAAACACATTTCTATTGTTTTACTAGCCCTTCAGCCTCAGTGTCAAATGACCTCACTTTGTTCGGTCTTAAATTTAAGCCTTGTCCCTTGCCTTATGTCTAATTTTTTAAAAGATAGGCAAGTCCATCTTCAAATAATATTAATTTGGCCAGTTAGATTAAAAGAATTACTATGGGCTGTAAATGCCGTCCATACTGACAAAGTTGTTCTGTGCAAAGAATGTACTCCGACAAATTTAGTGGCTGTGTTACAAAGTCACAGTCCTTCTAGTGCGAATTTCCCTCGACCCCTCCGCTGAAACTGAGAGAGGAAACACAGTCTGGGGAATTTCACTTTTCACTTTGGACTTGATTTTTCAAACTCACCCTGCCCTGGAGCCTCATATGAGGTCCAATATCAATGTGTTTGTGTATGTGTGTGTGTGTGTGTGTCAGTGTGCAGGGAGCGAGGATTGTTGATTTTGACATCCACCATTACTTTCACAAGGAGTGATTACAACAAGTGAAAACTCAGTGCACACGCACTGTGCAGGCATGTGAGTAGGCCTATTTTTCTTTCAATCCTCTTTGGTTTTGCTTTCTATTTTGACTGATTGACTTATCGTGAATGTTTTGTCTGCACCTTTTTAATGCTGTTTCCAGGTCTCCCTTAAAAAAAAGATTTGCTCTCTAATCTCACCTGGTTGAATAAAGGTGAAATATAATCGACACTACAAGTCAGCTGTGACGTTGCTGTCATCAGAACCTGCAGTAGATACTGTAACCGTGTCGCCTACATGACCAAAAGTAAAGGCAAATACACCTGAAAAAGTAAATATTTCGACCTGTTTCTTTGGCAATTTTGCATTGTGACAGAGTTTAGAAGAGGGTGGCATGGATAGACACACACACACGCACACACACACACACACACACACATACACACTAATGCAAACACACACACTCAGATTCAGGCATTTCGTGTCCACCATGGCTATTTCATGAATGTATTTGCATGCAGAAGGGGCATGGGGGCAGGGGTTGGGAGGACAGCAAATGCGCTACTCAGCTTGCAGAAAAAGGGGGGATGCTGTGTGTGGATGCAAGCTGTCAGTCAGTCTTAAACCTGCTGCACTCTCTCTCTCTCTCTCTCTCTCTCTCTCTCTCTCTCTCTCTCTCAGTGCTGTACGGTGGAGTAATCCCTTCCGTGAAGATGCGTGTTCCTGTAAATGTGCGTTTCCTTGTCTTTCTTTCAAGTGTGGGTGTATGTGCATGCTGCGATGTGTGGGTGTGTTGCACATTTGGACTACTCACACAGCTGGAGTATAAACACAGCTAAAGGAGAGAAAAAAACAATCTATTTTCAAATGGAAAACTATTTAAATTATTCACAGCTGAATCATTGGTGAATAAACGAGCATGGTTATTGATATCCGAGAGACGATGAGCCAGTACACACACACACACACACACACACACACACACACACACACACACGGGGTGGTCGAGTTGGTGTTTTTGTTCTGCTGGCACCAGAGAGACAGAGAGGAGAGGATAAAACAACCCTCCCTCCTTCCTTCCATCCCTCGATCCCCTCTCCTCCCCCCTCACAGTAACGCTTCAGTGAGTTGAACGGCCGGGACAGCGGAGGGAGAGAGAGAGGCAGAGAGAGAGAGAGAGAGAGAGAGAGAGAAGCAGGGGAGAACAATGAGCAACACATTTTTTGATATAGCTGAGGGTCGCTGTAGCTAATCCTTCCCCTCCGTCCCCACAAATGGTCTCTGTCTCTGATTCCTTCTTTCTTTTCCCTGCACTCTTCTTCTTTAACACGCCCTTTCCCTTTTGATTGTGTTTCCTGTTCTTGTCTTTTCTCCCATTCTCCATCTCCCTGTCTTTTTTTTTTTTTTTTAGGGGGGGTGGGTTTTGCAGAAATATGGTGCCACTTTCATTTTGATGCTAATTCCAAAAAGTGATGAATCTTTTCCCTTTTGTCCCCCTTTCTTCTGTGGGGGACGGAACGAGCAGGGATTTACTCTTGAATTTAGCTTTGAAAAGGCAGAGGGAGAGACAGACAGAGAGAGAGAGAGAGAGAGAGAGAGAAAAGGGGGGTTGAGTATGAGGCAGAAATATCGAGAGGGCTTGGACGAGAAATACACGAGAAGAGAAGAAGGTGAAAAGGAGAAAAAAGGAGAGCAGAGAACAGAGGGAGACAAATGAGAGGTGAGGGGAAACGAGGGCAGGCGGTGCTGAAGACGCAGCTTGTGCATGTTGAGGGAATTGAATCAATGACAGAATTGACACTAAATGAGTGAGTGTCATGTCGCAGGAGCCTCAGTTTGACACGTGTTGAGCAGAGCGACTCCTAAATGAACCAGATGTGCAAAGTTGCAAATGTTTGGTGCTGCGCTGTGTCCCCACGCAATAGGTTCCGCTTCAGAGATAAAGGATGACGTCAAACCCAGAGGACGACTTCTTTTACACACCTTCAGCCAACTGTCTGAGCCGTGACACGTCAGGTCGCAACATCACACACGCTGCTGGACGCTGCTGTGTGTGTGTGTGAACTGTGCATGTGTGGTGCTCGTGTGCTTGTTACCTGCCCAGTATCTTGCTGACACACCCGTGGCTGACTCGCAGCTGGCGCGAGATGTCGCAGGGCCGGACCCCTTGGTGGGCGAGTTCTACTATTCGCTGTCGCACCACATCTGGGAGGGGCCTGCCGTTTACAAACACGCCTCCAAGCTGGTTCACCCCACCGTGTCCTAGAGGTGAGAGAGAATACACCGTTCTCATGAATCAAAAATGAACTCACGGATGAATTTGTTTACAGTCAATGAAACACAAAGAGAGAGAGAGATAATGTGAAATGTGAGTGACCACATCAAAATAAAAAATGGGTCAAAAGATCAATTAAAATTGTAGATAAAAACTTTTTAATAAACTTTTTCATTAGTGTCCCAGTCCTTGACTTTTATCCAGTTTGATTTATTGGAAATCCAATTGGATAAGGCAGAGTCATAAATGTTTCACATTTTACATCGTGATCAAAGTTTGACAACCACAGCTAATCATTTTTTTGCAAATATATTAGTAATTTGCCCATAATACTGTTAGAACAGTAGCAGTCTTCCATCGCTAACTTCCGAGCAGCTCAACTGAAGCGCTTGCTACAGGACAGGGTTTTTTTGGACAGTCTTGCATCACGGTTCATCAAGATCTATTTTTCTCTAGAGGAACTAAATAACCTCAGTCCGGCTTTGATAAATCCCCCCGCCTCTTACACTTGTGGATTTCTATTGTCCAAAAGGCTAACAGACTAAGAAATGCTGACTTATTTGCGGCTGGCAGTGTGTGTTTCTGTGGGCTTACACTTGGTAAAACTGCATTTATACGTGCTCATCAATATTATTTGATGAAATACTCATCAGTATCTCAGCTCACTTGAGTCACTGCCCAAGACTGAAATAAGGGTTTGTTTATTTTTTTTAAAGAATGTACAAGCAATGTATTTTCTTCATCTACTATATGTTATATTTACAATAATTGGTTATGAGGTTTGGTTCAGAAATACGGTAACTTTAGCCAGACTTGCTGGGGTTGGTATCCCACAACCACTGGTGCCTTGCTCGGGTCAAATTACAATGTCAGATAAATCTGGTTTCTTTGCTGCCACTGATTTTTTTCTCGCTCAGCATAAAAATGCCAACTTGACAAATCTTATGTGCAGACTTTGTCCATTTTTTAACCCAGGGCTGAGTGTATACGCTAAGAACTTCAGTAAATGAAGGGATTTCAATTAATTATTGACCAAGGCCTTGCCCGGTTCCCTTACTGAAAGGTAGCCCTAATGTTCCTCCTGAGGGATGAAGTATAGAAGGAGATTAATGAAAGAGAGCAAGGCTGGTATATGCACCAGAATAAACTGTAATAAAAAAGCCGAATCATCAGCTATAGTTTAATAACTTAAAGTTACATTTTTGTAGTCTTCTGTACCACTGTAGCCACAAGACTCAGAAAATTACAGTCACCTGTTAATTCATGAGACGGACGACAGATTTAAAGAGCAGCAAGAAAGAAAACAAAGAGCTGGGACAACAAATGAAGCCTGTTGACTAATTGGTATATTGTCTCATTCACCCTGTTCTGGAGCCATACAAACGTGCACGGGACAAGAGGTTGGGTTCACCGAGGACAGGTCGGCAGCCTGTCACAGTTTTCGTAACCACATCTTTGTGAACTCTACAATGAAAGGCTTTAGCGAGCTGAGCCTGATCGGACAGCAGAAAACCAGTGTAAACCAAGGCTAACCATTGTATCAGCAGCGCCAAGATACAGTAAAAACTGAGTGGGATCCAGGGAAGGGAGACTTTTAGGGACAAACAAAAAAATCAGGCTCCGACTCTGTAGAAGTATTTGTGCATATACTGTATATGTGAAAATCTCACCAAAGGCAGAATATAAACCAACCAGAATTTCACCACCACATAATCCACTGGCTTTTGTATTACCATAGTGATTACGTCTTTAGGGGACACACACACACACACACACACACACACACACACACACACACACACACACACACACACACACACACACACACACACTAATCCTAGCTGTGGGGGTAATAGATTTTAAACACATTACCCCAGCAGGGATACCCCCTAAAACACAAAGCTGTCCCCTGAACCTGTCCCCCTGCACTCTTCTGTTCACCATCAGCATAAAATGAAGAAATACACACACACACACACACACACACACACACACACAGTCTCCCCCAGCCTAAATATAAATAGGTCTACATATAAAGGATAAATACAGAAATGTGAGGTCTAGAGAGTCTCATCCGGTGAAATCAAACAAAGCTATTTCCAAACGCCCCAGTGTGCACGGTCACCCTCTTCCATCCTACTTTATTTTTTAAGATAGAAAAGGAAGCTTCATTATGCAGATGCCTGCCGCAGACAGTACAATTTGAAAAGCAATCGCTCTTTACAAAGGGCAAAAATAAACAGCATTTCATATCCATGAATGCGACGCCCCTGTGAACTGGGCTCAACCAGGATTCAAAGACTAAATGGCATGACAAGTTACAACCACTAAAGGTTCGTACAGTATAATCACATTAGCTGTGTAAAAATATTCCCCTTTCCTGGTGACCCTGTTCTACTAAATGAACGGAACACTAAAGTGTATTTTAGTATTCATGGTTTTTAAAGGGAATTCACCCAATTTTACACTTCGAAATCAGTTTATTCAGCTTGTACAATGCGCAGTAGCCTATAATTTCTTCTGCGGCTCTAAAGTCTGAGGAAATCAACGTGAGTAATGTCTTTAGATCCATTTCAGTTTTGGTTTGGTGACCACACATTTAAAACAGAAAGCGCGATTGAAAGACAACGTTGAGTTGAGTTTTTGTTACGTGTAGAAGAGAGGGTTTGACCCACACATCTGACTTTAACCATTTGTTGTCTTTACTGTTGTTGTTGTTGCTGTTGTTGAAGTTTTTCTGTAGTAATACTGTGTTACTATCATTAATATTTCTTTATGATCTTAGTGTATCTGTTGGGCACCAATTACAGCATGTGTTATGCACAGCTGTGCTTCAGTGCAAAAAAATCATTACTGTAATTGGAAATTGAAAAAAAAAGAGTTCCAACTTGATGAAGCACTTTAGAGATTATTATTATTAACCTTTGCCGCTCTCTGTGTTTATTATATCTGCTTTATTTTGTGTGTAATTTTTAGGAAACACCCTGGGACACACAAGGAGGAGAAGCAGTTTCCGTCCCTGCCTGCTGTTTGAAATCATTGAAGACAGTGAGTACGGCACACTGGCTGTCCTGTGTAATATGACGATTCACTGTGTGTCTGCTGATAGACTTTAATGTTGACGGGTACATTGAAGAATCAGATCACGTAATCTCAATTTTTAGCTATCACAAATTTTGTGTGTGGAGCACATACGACACCCCCTGTCATCAGAGCCTCGATTCACCAGAGATACTGTGATTTATTCCACTCTGCCACTGTGGAAATCCACAGGTTCTTTGAGATATTTTATACTACTGGTATAAAGTTTAGATGATGGGAAACACAGAAAGAGAGATATAAGAAAGGTCAGCAGCCAGAATGCAGATGTTGGTGTTCAAGTTCAGCACGTGTGTGTGTGTGTGTGTGTGTGTGTGTGTGTGTGTGTGTGTGTGTGTGTGTGTGTGCGCGTGTGCGCGTGTGCGTGTGTTGCTTTGATTCGAAAGGAGTAATCCAGTGTGATGGATTCCTGTGGATTCCTGTATTTATTAGAAATCCTAAACGTAGTGTCCCACTGGGTACGAGGATTCAAAGAGAAGACTCTCCTGCACGCACTCACTCACGCACACACACGTACAGGCATGCACGCAGACACACACTCACACACACACATATTTTCAGATATTCCTCAAATCAAGAAAGCGCGCTGACCTACATGGACAGATCTTAAGCACACTCTTCCGCTCGCTGTGAATACACTGCATGGTTGTAAAACGGCATTATTCCTTCCTCGTCTCTTTATTATTATTTCCTGAAACCTTTGCTGCCTGCCTCGCTGAATAAAAGCACAGTTTTTGCAAGGGTCGTTTATTGAAGCCCACTGTGCTACGTCCTCCTCCCCACCGGTTTCTGCAGAGAGGACTCTCTCGCCCCCTCTGTCTCTCTCCCTCCCTCCCTCTCTCTCTCTCTCTCTCTCTTCCTCAGATAAGAGTAAATGAAATGGTTCCTTTCACCCTTCCTATCTGGGCCAGGGCATGAAATACGCCTTGCTTTGTAAAGAGGTGGAGAGGAATGACTTGTGACCCACAAACCCCCCCCAGATAACTATTTATTTACTTATCTGTGTGTTTACTGTTGGCATTAGACGTCCGGGCTCTCACTATTCTTGGGGTATAGGCCACTATGGGGATTATGTGTTTGAAATTTATTTTCCAAACCTATACATACTGATAGGAACCAACGCAAAAACGTACGGATTCCATAAATTTGTTTATCTATCTCTGTAGCAGAACTCTCTAAATAAGTGGTTTAAGGTTAAATGCTATAGCCCAAGATTTTTCACAGCTGTAATATTAGTCTTGAGAGCAATCGATCTTACAGCTTTTTATCGTGCCAACCGAAAGAAATGCACAGAAATGCATAGGAATTTTCTTGCATTTTAGGTGAAATAGTCCCTTTCTTTTGGTCACGTAGCTAAAAACGATTTTATTTGGACACATGTCACCTTACGGAGGAAACAGGGACATGACATTCCCTCACAGCTGTGTGAGTTTGGTGTGGGAGCTCCAGTAATTCATCACACCGACCAAACAAATGAACCGCTTGCTCCCAGATATTCAATGAACCCCGGCCAGCTTGGGAGGTTCTGTTGCAAATTAGATACAAAGATTTTGCCAAATTAGGGGTCTTGGCTTTTTTGAAGGGTCTTTCTATAAACGCTGAACCCACAAAGTCTCCAGACGGGGGTGGGGGTGGGGGGGGGGGGGGGGGGGGGGGGGGGGGGGGGGGGGGGGGGGGTGTTGGCAGAGGCAGCAGCTTCAATTTCGTCCTGGAGAAACAGCACCAGTGAGGGACAGAGGCAGCCAAAGGACCAGGGGTCATTATGCATCCCTGTTGTATTTTATTTATTTACCCTTTATAGGAGCTGACTTAAGAGCCCAGCACCTCCTTAAATGTTTGATTGATTCACTGTTTCCGGGAGGAAAAAATACAGAGATAAAGCTGAATATATTGGAGCTCCCCCATCCAGAAAATAAGGTCCATTAGGCCCTCTGTCTGTCTACATTCCTCTATGTCTCTCTCTCTCCCCCCCCCCCCCCATCTCTCATCTGCCTCGTCACGGCCTGACGACTCAAAAATAAAGCCAAAGAGAAATCGCAACAAAACGCCACCGGTTCTTTCTCTCTCCTCTCTCTCGTTCTCTCTCTCTCTCTCTCTCTCTCTTTCTCTCGTTCTCTCTCTCTCTCCCTTTCTCTGTTAAAGAGAGAGAGAGAGAGAGAGAGAGAGAGAGAGAGAAAGAAAAGAGGGAACTAGAAATTACTTTTGGCTGAAAACCTGTTTGGAAACTTGCCCGCTAGAATACAGATGAAGCACATTTCCTTGAGCAAACAATGAATAGATCTGTGAGATGTGCCACGCAGGCGTTTTCATACGTATATAGTGTTATTTTTTCTCTCTCTCTCCAGAAATGTTGTTGGCGACTCAGGAAAAAACTGTTAATAAGCGATTCGATTTATTAGGAGTTATCAGATATTAAAATGAGTCGTTTCTACAGAGATGGTTTGATTGAAAGAATAAAATGCAGGACAACAATAAATAAATTAATCCTGCTTTAGTCTACAACCTTAACTTGTTTGGGGATTCTCCATAATCTGTCCAATATGTAATTCTGCCTGTGAGAGGTATTTTTTTTTTATCCTAAGGCAAACTCATGAGTCGACCACTAAGGTATAGGCCACAGCCTCGGCTACTTATTATTCAGCATGCCACCATTACCATTACAATACGTGATTATGAAATTCAGCTCATTATCATCACAATTACCTGGTATAGATTTTTTTTTATAAAAAACATCACTGCATGCTGGCCTTCATATTGTCCGTCGTATGGGCCATAAAACACGACCTAGACTCAGCAAAGTTATAACCAAGCAGTCAGCAGTGTTTCAAGAATTATATATATATATATATATATATAAAATGATATACATATAACTATAAAAGACGTAACGAAATAGATTTTCAACTCAATAAAGAAGTAACTCCACTTCTAAACGATAAACAAAAAATAAATAACGTTCAGTGTTAAGGGGAAGCTCTCTCTCTCTCACACACACACACACACACACACAGGGAGAGAGTCATCCACACACCATCCCTCCCTCTCTCTCTCTCTCTCTCTCTCTCTACCGTTGACATTTTTCGGGTGTAATCGTTTTAAAGCGTCTCCGGGCTTTGACATATATAACTTTAGTTGCACTGTGACCGTCAGCACCGCGGATCATTGGCTTTGGTGAAACGCCAGAGAAGAGGAAACGTGATTCGTTCTAGTTTTTGAATCTGTGTGGGGTGGGTTTTTTTTTTTATATACCCACAGGATAACGCACCGTGGGAACCTCTGTCAGTCACATATAACACGGCTTCTCTCCGGGACTAAAACTGGAATAAAACACGTAGTCTACTGCGTAATCTGTTCGGTCACACGCTGGAATACCTGTAGGACGCTTTATTCGGCTTTTCAGTGCAGTGGCAGATCCAGCACATTGTACACATTTCTTAAGACAAATTATTTTCAATCGGACCTCCATCACAGTCGATCCTGGGAGATGATTTGAATGGATAATGTGATTTATTATAAATGAGTGAATTCATTCAGGGGTCAGTTTGATGTGATTTTCCTTCAAGCTCAGTGTCTCGGTGCTCATATTAATTTTCTCCCACATTGTTATTTATATGAACTGTATGATGCAGGATATTTCACTTGTATCAAATGGATTCCGTGTAAAGGGAGGTGGCTGCTATTCGAGGAGGGAGAGTGGACTAAAAAAAAAAAGAAAGAAAAGAAAACAAAGCAAGGGCCCGCCATGTCACGACTGAGTGAACAAGTTGTGTGCCCCCCTCCCCCCGCCCCCGTTTATATGCCACGTCCCCCCATGAAGCACCTGCTCTGCTGAAGTGTCCTTGAGCAAGACGCAGAGCGGGCGACACGCTGCGAGCTTGGACCGGTGCGCGCGCCCCGAGCCGCTGGGCAGTGAGAGGAGAACTTCCCTGCGGGGGATCAACAGAGTCTCACCTTGTTATTATTATAAGAGCCGAGCAGATCTCCTCCTCTCGCACCTGTGTGTGTGTGTGTGTGTGTGTGTGTGTGTGTGTCCAACGTGCAGAGACACTGCCACTGACTGTTTGTGGATCAAGTTCAGCTTTTAGTCATGCTTTGTTAACCTCTCTCTCTCTCTCTCTCTCTCTCTCTCTCTCTCTCTCTCTCTCTCTCTCTCTCTCTCTCTCTCTCTCTCTTCTTCCATTCAAAGCCGACAACGCAGCAAACCGTCCAACAGATACAACAAAGTGCAGTCCCCCGAACAGCCCGCATTATAATAGAATAAAAAATAATAATAACTTCAGCTCCACGCATAATTCTGTCAACTTCCACCTGCACTATTTGAACCTTTATTAAATAATGCAAGTGAGGAGACATAAGAAATATTCAAATAAACAATGGAATGATAAATCGCAAATGCACAAAGGAGAATTGATTAAAAAATCACGAAATAATTGACGCCTTAAGTTTGTACAAATGAATGTATCCAGATTTAAAACACTGCAAACAATATATATTTTATCCATGTCCGAAGTCATTAAACGGAGATGAATTTCTCACTCGCACAACAAAATTTGAATCGTATACTTTCACATCCCGAGCTGTTTTGGGATAAATATTTATATATATTTTTTTTAAATTACAGCACCTTGAATTTAGCAGTCCAATATTAGAACGTGATTTAATTTGCACAGATCTTGGAACAGATGCGGGAGCTTGTGCACATTATTTCAACACTGTTGCTCTTCTTTTGTGTGTCGATAAATGGATAATATTTTTTCGGAATATATATATATATTTTTATTTTTTTTATTTTTTTTGCAGTATGTGTTGCAGCTTTAAACGCTTCTTCCACCGTGTGCACGTATGGCTGTTGGTCCGGGGGATTGGTTCGGTTCAGGGCAGATGGGAACATGCAGAGTGAGGTAATTATAAAAAGCAGAAAACTTACTGTGCATTGCCGCGAACGGGTCGTGCTTACAGTGAATCTCCATCGGAAAGATGGGGCTGCAGGGCCCCTCCAGTGTACGATATATGAGAGGACCTCAAATGCCACCGGACGGCCCGCTTAAGGCGGCAGAACGTGACCTCCGTGATATAGAAGGAAGCAGGTTCTACCGGGCCCCCAAAGATTTCAACTTTTTTTTTTTTCTTCTCGAGAAATTATAAGAAAAGGAGCGTCCGCAGATTGACGGGGTCACGTTGTTTGCAGGCGACTTTATCTGGAACTAAACGGGAGGTTTGTCGGTGGACGGTGTCAGAAATAGGCATCAGTGACGGGCCCCCTCCTCCTGGGGACAGGACACCACAGCTGGTCTGTTCTGGCGTCCACAGAACCAGAGGAGGGACCAGACAGCGAGAGGGGTCATTCCTTCAGCTGCCGAGTTGCACCAGTCCAAGCAATGCAAAAGTAGAGAAAACTTTGCAAAAAAAATAACTAAATAGAAAAATTTTAAAAATATATAGAAGCAAACAAAGTATAGTCTCCCTCCCTCTCTCCTTCGCGGTCCGCTGCTTTTGACCTCTGAACTGTGATGATGAGGGGGGGGGGGGGGGGGGGGTTCTCCTTTCAGTCTGTTAAAAATATATAATTTTAAAAGATACAAACAATTAAAAGATAGTAGGAAAAAAAACGAAAAAAAAAATTCGTTACAGATCCGCTATGGGTGTTTTTTTATTCTTCCAGGTTATCTGTGCAAATCGTCCTCCTCTCACACTGCCACTTGGTAATCTCCCATTAGTGAAGCGAGTGGGCGCTCAGATGTTGAAGTCTCATATCCACCGTGCCAAAAGAAGAAATACAAAGAAAAGAAAAAGAAACGCAGCAGTAGTATGAAGATAGACAACACTCTGGTTAGAGGCGGACCTGAGAGTTGTTGTCCTGGCAGCTCTCTCTCTGTCACCGTCTGTGTTGAACCAGGACCCGCTGCACGAACGTATCCACGGGACTCCCGGTCCGTGTGATGAGAGTTTCGAAGACGAATTTCTTGGTGCTGGAATAGAAAAAAACGGTCCCGTCCAGATTCAGGGGTGATACTTTTTTGGAAAAAAACGCTGCCACTGTGGAGTGAACGTGTGCACGGAGTAAGGCTGCCCTGCGCCCAGCGTCCACGGTGGCGCACGCCGCGTTTCAGGACCTGCTCTCGTGCGGACAGCGCCCGCGCTCCCAACCCCCTGGAACCCTAAGCTCCACGCGCCGGCCAGCTGCCCGTCACTCACGGCGCAGTCAGCCAATCACGGCGCGAGCGCTGCCTCGACGTCGACGCCGACCCCGGCTGGGATCGGGCGGGAGGAAGGAGGCGATTGGCTGACGCGAATCCCGTGGGCCAATGACGCCGCGCATGTATTGTCCCTCCGCCAATGGGGGAGGCTCGCAGGAGCGACGCCGGGCTCGGGGAGTAGATGATCATATGTTTAATTTCAATTAACGAAGTTAAAAACCTTAATGCCTTTATACCCATTTGCGCTCAATTTATTCATGTCAATATTAAATGGATAATTAATCGAGTATTACCCCAAAAAAATGAGGCTTAGTTGCAGCAGGGTTTTATGCTCAGTAACTCAAACAGAAAATATCAATTTAGTTAGCGGGGGATTTTTTTGAAAGAATATATAAACGAAAATCCCGGGTTTAGAAGGCCCAGAGCATTTTTAGTAAAACGCCTTCCAGTGAAATGTTCACTAAATGTTCACTGTTCCTGTTTGTAGGCCTGCAGGACGGATAGCTGTCAACAATTGGCCCTGCACGATTCCCCTCGTTCGTCCAACACTGTTATGAATCTTTAGCTGGGGGAGAACTGAGAGAAATCACATGAAACATGCATTCCCTCTCATTACCTAATTGATTGCAGATCCAAGCGGATGTCGTTTTTTAATGAAATGCAATTGGCTAGCTCCGCATTCACACTCCAAACTGAGGCCGAGAGAGGGGGATTCAATACATGTTTCGTCCCACCTGATTTGAGAGGGCATATCTCAGCCTCGCCCCTGTAATATTAACCACGCAAATAGCCTTAAGCATGTGCCAAATTAAAAAAACAAAACTGTTATTTCCCTTCTTCCTGTTTCTAGACATTTAATCATTTCTGTTCTTCGGTGTTTACACATGCACTTCTAACACATTTGGAGCCATACAGGGCAGAAATAATCACCTGATTCGTGCCCATATGACAGCATCATTAAAGATCTCCTGCTTAAGTTTTGATTTTCGTAGCTGTTATTTATGAAAAACAACAAAAGCAATATCAAACTTATTCGGCCAATGTTTTCGTCCTCAAAAGACGTTCGGGCCTGATTTACCTCAAGGCAATGCATCTGATCCCGAAAAGGTCAATGTATGACATTATTGAGTTTCTTTAATTTTAGATTTTTGTGTATATATATATATGTTGGCAGGATTTCTTGCTTTGCATTATTGGTGTCCTTAATAAGACTGGCTCACGTTGAAATGCTCGTAGCGCAAAAAAAGAAGTGTCTTAAATTCAAATACGACATAATTAAAAATGAAAATCACTAAAACACCTTTATGCTCACTCCAGTCATTACTTTCTTTAAATAAATTTTAAAAAATCATCCCAGAAAAGAGAAAAGTGAAAGATTTGACGTTGAGGCTTCTTTAGTGTGGATGTTTGCTGAGTGAACCACGAGGGGGCGTTCAACCTTGGGCAATATGCCCGTACACACGCACACACACACGGACACACGCACACACACACACACACACACACACACACGCAAATGCAAGACATATAGAGAAACTTTACAACCAGCATGTTTTAACTCAGGAGGCCTTCGAACAGAGAAGCAGACACGCAGGCTGAACATGTGGAACAATGTATACTGACACAGCAGGATCACTGGTCTCTCGCACCTCCGGTGTTTTGGCTTTTAAACGAACCCCTCTCTGTTTCTTCAACCCGGAATCTTCAAACCACTAAACATGGATTCATGAATCTTCATTGAATCCACGTCCCGGCTCTTTAATCCACTGACAGTAAAGTACACCTCGAAGCATTCGCACTAATCCTCATTCATATTTCACGTCTGTTTCTTGAGTATATTCATGAATTAGACCTCATACAAATCTGACAGACAGCAAACCCGATTGATTTTGTTTTCATAATACAAAAAGAAAAAAGACAATAGACCCAGATTCACTTAGGATACAGGAACTTGCTGGGGTCATGTATACCGAAGACATCAGGCCACACGAAAGGAGCAAAAGTATGCGAGTAGACAATGACGATGACTATTGGAGACACTGTTGCGATAAAACTCTGCAAACAGTGAAATCTATTAGCCGTTTTCTATTTTCTTTGCATAATCCAATATATAGATTTATATTTCTTGTATTATTTTTCATCCCCTTTAAAGATAAATAAATACATTTGCAAATTGGCTCTTCAGATCTTCAAACAGGGACTCCAAATCAAAAGCATAACCATATAATATTGTGGAATTTAGTTTTGTTTTCCCCCATTGTATTCGATCGCCTTGTGCAGGCAGAGTCTGGTTTTATTTATTGAGATACAGACGCTGAGCGCTTCTGTCGCCACAGAAGTAAATTGCAGCCGTCGCCCTTGTCTCCCTGATTTGCAAATTAAATACATAAGCAATTAAAAAAAATCCAAACACAATCAATCATGTATACAAATTGTTGTTGCTTTAGGGTTGGAAGATGTGAAGAAAACTTCCATCAGGGTGGGACGACTTTAATCCGGGGGTCCAAAACACCATTACCATATTTCATTACCTCTCCAGTGCTGGAAATGGGAGGATGGGAGGGGGGTGGGGGGGTTGTATACTTTTTAAAACATTAGTAAGAATGACTTTGAGTCGTGATAATGATTTGGAGGCAAATTGGAGGCGATGTTGTTGCTGAAGTGTCCCATCTTCCCTCCCTTCTCTCCCTTCCCTCCATCCACCATGAAAAAGCTTCGGCTGTTTTGCCTTTTCGCGCCCGAGTTCTCGAAACGAGAAAAGCAATGAAAAATTAATAGCGCATGTTAACTCCACCAGCTCGTTTATTACACGCCCGCTGACTGTAAACATAATGAGAAAGCTCCCGTATCTCTCCTTAAGTTTTTTTGGGGGGTTGTTTGCTTATAAAATATAAAAGTCATAACTAATGAATAAAATATATAGACTGGAAAGCGAACCGTCTTCGGACTTCCCCAGGTGGAACCGAGCAGGCGAACCACAACGATCCCTTCTCCCACTCACAGGCCCTAATCACACAGACCTATTAGTAATCGTTTGGCGCATTGATAATGCAATTAAAGAGCAGCCTGTCATTGGTCAGACGGAGCGCGAGGCCCTGCGTGGCTACAGCGTCAGGCCTGTGTTGTGATGGGGCTCCTGAGGTCAAAATGAAAGTAGGCTATAAGCCATGTGAGGTCACTAGCTCCTTGTTTCTCCCTCTCCCTCTCCTCTTTCCTACACCCTCCACCCCTCTCTACCGCAGCCTTTATTGGTTTCCGAGTCTGGCAACGACTTAAACGTGGAGAATCAGATATTCTGAATGGAATAATTATATATATACTGTGAGTGTGTGAGGCCTAAATGGTTAAGGGGAACTCGTGCCAGAGTTTCTTAGCGTTTCATCACGAAGCTGTTGGGGGCGCGTGCTCAAAAAGGATTGGTTAAGATTGACACAGTGTGTCAACCAAAGCTGGAATATAAATGGATTCTCTCGGTCAGAACCTGACTACGACATTTTGCCTTAAGATGTTTTGGGTTTTTTTGTATTATTATTATAATGGGGAGGGGAAAGGCAGCAGGATTTTGGAAGGCCTTTATTAAAATCACAGGTCAATGATCATATATTTCAATCGGACCATAACAGAAAACTGACCTTTGTTTATTTTTTCCCCTTATTGATGAAATAATAATTTAACGGCAGCCATTACACTTCTCGTCGTCAGACAGTCACAGATATGGCGGCTCTGCTTTTTTTTGGGGGGGGGGGACAACCCTTTTACGCACTTTTACGCACGACCAACCTGCAGGGCGGGAAGAGAGGAGGTCTTACCAGATCCACATTCACTCTCACAGATTCTCCTTTGTACCCCGAGCACGTATTTTAAAGTGAGAGGAAATGGAGCGGCTGTAGGTAAAGGCCCTGGGCCCTACAGACTTTACACATCAACAGGGGAGGGCCTCTTTTAAACTCTGATTTCCTCCGCGGTTAAAAGGTTATTATCCAATTGCTACAAATCCCACCGCTTTCTCCGTTTATCAGAGGGTAAACCCACTCAACAAAAGACTGCAAAGGAGGCATTATTTGTCTTACAGACCACAGGCATTATTTAATAATTTATGTCCATATAGAAGTCTGGGCACGAGCTATAATATATTTCTTTTGGGAGACAAATTATCGTAATCCGAGCCGAATTCCTGCAATATTGTAAAAATGAATATGAGGAAAAGTGAAATGCATTCTGTCCCTCAATGAAATGTTGTTTCATAATGTTTTAAACATTTACTATGCAGACATCCCCATATTCTTAGTGGCAGACAATCAGGTGGACCACTAAAAGCTTTTGCTTTTCTGGAGAAAAGGTTTTGGGCCAAGTGCCCTTAGAGGCTGTTCACCTGTCCACTGTTCCTTAATGACAAACAACGGTTTATCAATGCAGACGCAGCGGGCAGCAATATGAAATGATGTGATATCCGTTGGGTGCCATATCAAGGTCGATGGCCTGATCCAGCGCTGTACCAGACCCCGCTGTTTTATGAATAGGCCCATAAGGAGATGAACTTGTTGAATACAGTGGTGGACACAGGCCGGAAAGAGTAAAGCTCAAGATCCTTGAATTTAAGGAAATTATTTCGGGGCAGAACATGCAGGTGAGTGACTTCAACGTCAGTGAAAAAATAAATATATATCTTCCACCTGCTCATCACCTCACATGTACACCTGTTCTCATAAGATCCAAAGATGCTGATTTAAGTAAGGCCTTGCATGGAACAAACGTGAGTCGCCCCCCCCCCCCCACACACACACACACGCTGCTCTCAGGTGATGCACACAGTCAGACCAGCACGTGGAGAAGATTCCGCCTCTGGTCAGAACAAACGCCAAAACTGCCAAACTTTTCAAACTGCCTTTCCTTCTTTGGCTTGTTAAAGTCTAACAAATTATTTAAAACACAGCCGAAAGTTCGCACTAACAGAAGCCACCAGCTGAGCACCCCTGGCTCCAAAACTTGCCCAAGAACATTTCGTAAAAAGGGGTTAAAAACAAGTTAAGTCGTTCTGGATTCTCGTATCGAAATAGACGCAGAACACAAAAGGAAAGTTATAGAAAAGGAAACATTTTCAACAACTTCCACAGATAACTTGCTCGACATGTGTAAAAGTTTCTCACAAGCAAACCTGTGAAGCGAACAAATAACAACTTGTTTAACAGATACAAAAGTACAAATGAATTTAACCTCAAGTGAGTGGCTGTGACCCTACCTGCTCTCCCCAGCCGCAGTGCAGGACTCTTGGGCCCCTGGTCCATGTTGTTACCCCCGTTAGAACAGGGGGAGGCGATGGAGGAAGAAAAAAGGAAAAGAACAAAAACTTTTGGCAGTGTCCCCCTCTCCCTCCCTTTCTCTCTCTCTCCCTCCCTCCCTCCCTCCCTCTCTCTTTTTTGTTCTTTCGTCCTACAGTACGTTTGGGGCGAGTTGTAGGTTGAAATAATTCGACCCTTCCGCTCCCTTATTGCACTCCCTGCAAGTGCTCAGTCAGCTGCAACTAAACGCTTTAGGTGGAAAAAGGGCTTCGGGGGGAAGCGTGAAATGATCACGCCGAGTAAAAAGAGCCGCTCTCTCAATGTGCGCTCATGTCCTGTCCCTTTTTTTCCCCGCACGAGCTGCGCACACAAACGCAGCACGTATTAACGCGCGCGCACGCGCTCGCTTTCACGCGTACATTCACACAACATGCAATCTCTACCTTTCCCTGCAGCCCCCCCACGCCCTCACTTGCATCTGTTCCCGAGTTCCACTTTACTAAACTTTCCCGCCCCAATCTCCCTCTATGTGTCTTTCTACCATACCCCCCCCCCCCCCCCATGTTAGATTCATCTCCTCTGGGACACACCCCGCAGATAGCTGTTCATGTTGGTAGGTAACATTGAAATTAGCCTGCGCGTAATGCAGCGCAGGTTTCCTTTAGTTTTTAGAAACTTTTAAAACAAGAGAAAGTTGCTTCTTCAGTGGATTTATGTCCAGTGTCCCGTCAGCAACTCACACAAGACACGTTTATGAGACTTTTCTCCAAACGTAGCTCCTTCTCTTCCAGTGTACCCCTGCTACGCACGGTGCTCTTTACGAATTACGCACGAACCGAAAGAGCGTGGAGCAGGCGCACAACCCCGGGATGACAACTTCAACTTCACCGCTATGCAGTTGGAGCGCGCGGTCTTCTCCTCCTCCTCCTCCTCCTCCTCCTGCTGCTGCTGCTGCTGCATGAGCTGTGTGCAGAGTGTTTGCCACCGAACGGATAGTTCCGGTGCTCAGCTCTGATTGTTCGCAGACGCACACCTGTGCGCGCATAACATTTCGTTTAAATATTAATTTGCCAACTGGAAAATTCTCCACTCATACTGATTCTCGCCGCTTTGTTTGGTTCTCTACGAAAACTTTATTTTCTGGCGGAACAATGACAGACAAGATTTCCACTCTTTGACTCTTTCGTTTTATTAAAGCAAATATTCACCGAAGACACTCAAATCAACTGAGAAGGTTTGACTCCTTTCAGAAGTGAGGTCCACTAATCCGGGGCATCCTTTGGCCTATGGCAGCCGAAACAAAAATCAAACACAGATGCAGCCCTTCAAAATAAAATAAAACAACTTTGAAAATAACCAGAGTTCATATGGAATTAGTAGAAAAAGTTACAAATGTCGTACTCTTCCCCCTCCCTCTCCACACTTTAATTTACCAAATTATATTTTTGGTGTCACACGCTTACCAACAAGCGTGACATAAAATACAATTCTGTAATCGCCTTTCCCCATTTAAAGAGAGGTGAGCACAATTCAAAGGAAGGGGAGCCTGTACTTATGTGAATATTCACACATTCCAGTTGAAGAGCTGGAATTAGAAGCTATAAGAACCTTTCGCTCTTTGAAGGAGACATTTCAAATAGTTGGGGACATGGGTGCGTCCAACAAGACAGACTGGAGTTTGAACCGGAAGTAAAGGGTCGGAGATAAAACAAGAAAAAAAAAGAAACAGAAATATCTGACTCTGCATGCGTCACAAACTGTTGACACGCCAGGGGAACACGTGTGGGGAGGACGAAGCAAATGAAATATGACATTTCGCGGGGGCATAATGGAGGGAAAGGGTGTTGAGGTCAAGGCAACTTTTAATAAAAAAAACAGTTGGGAATATGAGAGCTATCACCATCAAATCCCAACGGAACCTGACCACAAACTGTGAAAATACGGACATTTTATATATTTTTTTAAATTCTAATAATACATATATACGTATATTTTACAGTGTCTGTGTCTCTTGACTGGGTGCATGACGCCCTCCGTGTCTGTGTCCTGTCCTCCATCCCCATCGCTGCAGGTCTCAGGGTTCACGCGCAGCCCCGAGACAATTGAGTGCGGAACAAAGCGCGAGACAAGCGGAGCCATTTAGCGCCGCTTGTCGCCTCGCGCTGCAACACTACGACCCTGACCCCCGGCTCGCGCCGCCGCCACATCACAACACAGAAGGACTCGTGTTTCCTGTGAGGTGTCGGTCCAGCTCTGAGCTGCGGGCGGCCACAGATAAAAAGAAAAACAACAACAAAAAAAAAAACAATAGGCATGTTCATCAGGACAATGTTGATTTATGCTGTGAGCAGATGTCACAGGAGCTAATTAGAATACATTTTTATATGTGTGAGGCGGGGACAAGATGTAGGCTATACAGTATTAGAAACGCGCAAAGTGAATCTTTTAAAAATCTATAGGCTATAATGTATTTGTACCCCCCCCCCCCCCCCCCCCCCCTCCGAATTATTACACGTCGATGCTGTTGTTGTTGATACATATAGTCCAACTCCCTGAGGCCGTTGACAAGATGTCGAACCTTATGCAGACTTTTCATTTCCTTATCTTTTCGCAGGCCCCAAAAAGTTGAATCTGTATGCGAGGCCACGTCTGCGGATTATTCAGTGCATTTCCTCAACGTTGTGAGCTCTCAGGATAGAACCGCTGCAATTATCTGCTATTCAGCGGTTTGAAGAAAACGAGTTATCATATTCTACAGAAGTTTTAATTCGGGTTTTACCGCCCCCCCCCTCTTCCTATGAGCTACGGGTAGATTAATCAATTTGTTATAATTAAAAATTCAATTCCTAATAATATGAAATGGACACATTTTGAGGATAATAAAATGAACATTTTAACTTTGATTTTGTCAACCTGGTAATTCGTCACCGTGAAAGCAAACTTTGCTTTTCGTAAAAATTTTAGAAGTTGTTTAGAAGTAAACTCTTTTTTAGCCATTTATTATTCTCATATTTTCATTATCTAAAAATAACAAGAAAATCAGTGTCACGTCTTTTATGTTTTAAAAAAAATATCTATGCAACGACTTCAGTTCATGCATTAGTTGCCTTTATTTTAAAAAGGCCAAACTGCAATGTCTATAAGTGGACATATGTGGTCATTTTCATTTATTTGAAATATCCTTGAGGTGTTGCTCAGCCCAGAGGACCTCTTCGAGGAATTCGCCATAGTTTCGATAGTAATCATCAATTGTTTGCTTTATCACCCGCGTGTTAATTAATGTCATTAATATGAGGGGGGGGGAGTATAGCTGGATCGGTGACCCGAGCTCTGACCGAGCGGAACCGGAAAGAATCGCATTAAAGCGAGTGACAGAAGAACTAAAGGGACGATTAGAACAATAAGTCAACACGTAAACACAGGGGGAGATGCTCTGTGTCTCGGTGGGACGTGTGGGCTTCCAGCAGACCGTTTAAATGTAGTGTAAACCACAGGGAGACACAAAGCTTCAAAGCTTTTAGACTTAAGAGCAGCTACGATGAGGATGTCGACTTGTTGAAGAATCACTGCCGTTTTTTAGAACTCATCAACTGTCGAGGGAGACGTGGGCAGAGCATTTATTCAAATCAAAGTTGGAACCATTTTATTGGAACAGTCGAAATACTTCGTTTCAGGTAAAAGTCTTACCTTCAGATTTCAACTTAGTAGTCCACAAGTGGGAGAAAAATGGACTTACATGATCCAAAATTATTATGAAGAATGGCCCTTTTGTATACGTGTTGAGTTATTCAACATCTTATCACACCTGCTTCAGAGTGAACTTAACCACAAGTGCAGATGATGAATAAATGGCGAAGAATATAATGTGAACATGTCCCTCTGAATCGTATTGAATTAGTAGAAAAGTAAAGAAAGTATAAGCTACAACTACCCCAAAATTATACTTAAGTGCAGTACTTGGGTAAATGTACTCCTTTATTGTTTCACCATGATGAAATTACTACATTATTTATAATTTACAGCAGGCCCCAGTTTAGGTGTAAATGAAGGTAGCATTTGTCATCTTTGGTCCTAAACTTTGGGATCAGTCGTTCTAAAACAAAACAAAAAAATCTTCTCATCATTCACTTATTATCACCCCAATATTTATATTAGCTCTTTTATTGTTCTTTTCTTTTCTTTTTTCTTTTCTCTTGTGTTTGCCTTGAACAATCCAAATCTTTACTTCCTAACTTCCCAACTCAAGGTTTTAATGTGCCCTTGGTCCTGTACTCTTAAACATATGGTCTGTTAAAAAAAAATAACACAAAAAAATTTCTACTTTAAATCAAACCTTCTCTCACATTTCTATTCACAAACGACAGTGGAACATCTACTAACACTTGGATAAAAACTTCCCTGTGTTGCTGATGTGTTCTCCTCCTCTTTTCCTCGAAACCCCCAGATCCACAGTGCTGACTGAGCTCACCTCTGTATCCCTGGGATTTAATTCAGGGTGGTACTCCACTGTGGGGACATGAGGTTCCCTTTTTTTGCAGCCGTGGTGCCTGGGTGTCGCTGGGACTATAGAGGCTGGAAGGGGGCTTAAGGGCTGCAGGGCGGATTGAGAAATGGGACATATTATTTGTCCATGAAACATTATGTGACACAACATGACACCAGGCTATTTGTATGTAAAAGTAAACATTTCAGCGTGACGACTCAACAAGAGCGGACAAGGCTCCTGTCAATATGGTTTTCTACTCGCAGCAGAGAAAGAGGTGCCAGGGACACTGTGTGTGTGTGTGTGTGTGTGTGTGTGTGTGTGTGTGTGTGTGTGTGCGTGGGGGGGGGGGGGGGGGGGGGGGGGGTTGTGCGCGTGCTTGCATAGCACTTCTGTTCCCAAATTTAATCCCCAAAGACACAAGTCACTTGGTCCGGTCTGAAAAGATGTTATCAGGCTTTTTCTCTTGTTCTCGTCTTTTACTGCTGTTTCTCCACTCCCCCCCTCTCTCTCTCTTTGTGTTTGAAAAAGCGTGATTATCAGACACCCTCAGCATTACTGATCTTAAATCTACTGGTTACAAAAAAAGGACCTCAAATGTTCCCAACTGTTTTTGTTTTGTGACCTTTATAAAAAGTCTACTTGTGGCCTCTCATCATCACAGGTGAACATGGCCTTTATGTAGGGGCCCAGCTCATGTCCAAATTTTTTTTTTGTGCCTCTGTAGTGCTGTGATTTGTTGGGCAAAACTTGATGGATTAGAATAACCAGATTCATCCACTTTGCTAACCACAAACTGCTCTGTAATTCATCATTATGATAAATGTATGTATATATATATGACTATTTTTACAGGTCTGATTATTAAACAGTTCCTTTATGAAACCTTGTCCCCTAAGATTTGTCCTGGCTGGTTTAAGACACTGACCATTTAATAGCAACACCATCTCTTGTCTGCTCTGTTCTGCATACTCTCTAACAAAAATGCCTCCCAAAAAGAAAATTAAAATAGTATGTCAAAGCAATGGTTTAAATGGGGTCACGACTTCAAAGGCCCAGTGATTCCATGTTGGAAAAATGAGCACAGCAAAATTCCCCTCGGAACCAAAAGAAATGTTCTCTTCCCCCCTCCGTCTGTGTTTTATCATTTGGTTTCTGTGCGTGAGCTGTGCCAGTGATTAGTATATGATTATGATTATTATCATATGACTGTAGACTCTACTCATCATATTAACTGCAGAATCTACTGAACCTCTCTGATACACCTTTCATGTCTTCTGCTGCAAAGCTAGTTAATGATGTGATAGTTATTGGAATTAATGAAAATATAACCCCCGTGCTAATATGACTGTAAAGATCAAACTTTCACCGAAGTGATAGGACATAGTCTGTACGGTGCAGAAAAAAATATGGTGATGGGACTCTGGATTCACACATGCTGTACATCCAGTATTTGTGTGAATGACTCCAGCTCAGAGGGCCCCGTATGGGGGGATGCATGGGAGACATTTTTGTTCAGAAGCGCTGATCCAGGGCGAGTCTTTATTTTATTTTATTTTTTCAGAGGGAATTCCTCCTGCCTGGCTGCTTTGATACCGGCTGCCTGGTTATATTTACATACATACAGTAACAAGGAAGCCTGCTTCAACAACAGAAAGCGAAGCAGACCTCCTGTTACAGAACTGAAACAAGTTGATGCAACCACAGTTCTGAGCAGATGCAAGACAAGTTTCCCAGACACCAAACAATACATTTTACAGCTGCGACCAACTTTTATTATAATTTTTGAAGTCTTGTCTCAGTTAACCAATAAAGGACCGCCAAAAAAGAAAAAAAAGAAAACACGAAACAGAAAACAATCAAAGGTTTTGTGTCTCAATTCAATAGAAAACATGCATGGTTACCATGGTAACTGCACATGTAGTTTACAGTTAAAATAGATGGAAGAATTTCTGTCAGACAACTTTTTTTTTCAAGAAACCTGCATCACAAATACCCCTCACACAAGCCAAATTTTTACTAAATTAAATAAGCTTTTGTTGAGAAAGTTGATGCACACACACACACACACACACACACACACACACACACTGACAGACAGACAGTTAGTTTATAGTTTGAAGCAACCAGCTTTTAAAATAAAAATTGCTTTAAAGATGTAGATAACAGCTAATAAATGATCAAAATAGTCACTAATTTTGATAATTTAAAATAAGTGACTTTTAATACACACACATCTTTAAAGATTTTATACATTAAGCACTGTTTATACATGTACCTTAACTTTCCCAAAATCAAACACGGGGCAGTGTATAAATTAAAAAGAATAAATAGTCAATAATCAACTCTTTTTTTGTCTTCAGTCAAGCACTTGTTTGTCCACCAACGGTCATCAGCTGGAGAATATTGCCAATACACCAGAGCAGCTGACGAGAATCCTGTTTTGATAAAACACTCCATCGCAGTGCTGGCTGCAGCATCTGCTGCGAAATGAAAGTGGGAGCTACCATTGCACATACAAACACCATCAAACGAGAGCAATGACATGCTTCTTTTAACTCCCAGTCTTCAATAAAGATCATTCATCAGGCAGAACCATCCCGTTGGAATGTGTGATTGGAAATCAGGGGACTTTAAATCCCCGTCCTGGACACTCCATCCATCTTCAACACGCCACTGGTCTGGACACTCGGAGATGAACTGCTGAACCAGATGCTTCCATTCAGCCAGCCTAGTCTCGTCCACCTTTTTTAAAATAATAATAGTAAATACCGGCAAATGCATGGACCCCAAAATCAGGCAGCCACATCACAATTTCACTGAGGCATTGAGGCATCCCAAACCTGCGTCCAATTTGGAGAGATATGAGGAGAGGGGGAGGCGGGGGCCCCCTATATACACTTCCCAAAAACAAAACAGTTGCGGGATATTAAGGGTGTGCATGTGTGTCAGATGTGTACATGGGCTAAAAGCGGTGATAGTGTTGAGACATGAGGTGCAGCCTAACCTTTGGAAGGAAACAATCCAACTCTGTGATGGCCTTTCCTGTGTTGACACGCATGGAGAAACCTCTGGAATCAGATGGCATTCACTCTCTGATTCTCAATCATAACGCCATTCGCTCACTATCATTACAACGGCAATGCCTATAGTTGGTTATACAGAGTTCACAATTATTGTCATGATATGGGAGGGAGGAAAAGATGGATGTTAATGTTACACAGTCTGCAGGAGAGCCAGGATGGCATAATTTTGCGCTATTCTATGTGTTATAAATATGACTGATGGCGATAGCTAGTCTGTTGAATTACATTTACATATAGATTTACATTCCCATCAACATGTAATAATAGCTCAGGCCTGAAGGTCCATACTAGTCACTCAGACATGCTTGCATACACTCAGTGTGCACACAGACATATTCTGACATTTCATAACTAATATTTGTGCCTCATTGAGAAAGGTGAAAGTGCCTCGCATCCATCAGACTGACAATAGTCTATGTGGTTAAAAAAGAGTGTAAGGCCCTGCTGGAACTTTTGTCTGCAGACCGAGATATGTTGCCACAGAAGTAAAGAAGTTCATACACAAATTCATGTCAATAATTACATTTTATTATCGGAGTACATATTCCACAGTGATGTAGGCTCACGGTATTCCACAAATACATAGAATGTGCGTGTGAAGGTTGGACTATTAAAGAGAGAGAGAGAGAGAGTGATAGCAAGTTGAGAGAAATGACTGTGGGAAATTACCAGATGAAAATGTTTGGTAATACTACAATTTTAGAGGAACTTCACATCACAGCAATAACAATAGGCTATTTTTTAGAAAATCAGGTTGATATTATAATGTTTGGGATAAAATCATTCATTTGAATCAGCAGAGCCACCTCTGAAGATATTGAGGTTATGTCAACACAAAAGGAATAGTGACTTTTAAGGTCCTCAAACAACTCAAAATTTAAATGCCTTTTTTGTATAAGGTTTTTTCCACCACTCACAAATAACTATAAATATCTGTTTATAAACGAGACGAAAAAAGAAGATGGCTTACTTTTGGAAGTCTTTTTTGTCTGTTTGCTTTCTGTTTTAGTTTCTTTTTCTTTTTCTGAAAATGGGACCCTTAACATAAAGCGATGTCTTCTATGAGCTTGTAGCCCAGGTTTGGATTTTTTTTTTTTACACACAACAGTCTCTAGAGTTTACAGTGACCAGAAAATTCTCTGAACAGAAAACACCTTGATGAGAGAGGTTAGAGGAGAAAGGCACCCTGGCTAAATTTACTCAGACAACTCTTTACTACTGTGTTTACTAACAGAAAAGCATCTCAGAAAGCACAACACGTCGAACCTTGAGGGGGATAAATGCAGCAAACTCCATCAGGTTCAGCTCCTGAAGACTGGATATATGTATTCTTGTCTGATGAATCAGGAGTTCCACTGGCGCACACAGGCAGCCGAGTCAGAATTTGATGTCAACAGCATGAATCCATGGAGCCAACCTGTTCTGTATCGACAGTCCAGGATACTGCTTGTGGTGAAATGATGTCGGAAATGTTGGCACACTGTAGGCCCCTCAATACTGGTCAGTCATGGTTTGATTGTCACAGACTATGAGCATTGTTGCTAACCATGTGCATCCTGTTATGACCACAATTTACCATCTTCTAATGTCTCGTTCCAGCATACCACGCAAAGTTGTATGAAACTGGTGTCACGGACATCACAATGAGTGAACTTCAATAGTCTCCCTGTACACTAGACCTGAATCCAGTCGAACACCTTTGGTACGTGGTAGCACATGAGTTTTGTTGCAGCATGAACGTGCAGCCGACAAATCTGCATAAATAATGTGATGCATTCTAGTTAACACAGATCTCAATCTTACATGTTTTTCAAAGAACTGAGGTGGTTTTCTCTCACAGTTTTAATGCCCCACATAAACAATTAATAAAAACAAAAGTGAAATATATTCTGTTAATACGGTGGATGTTCTTAAATTAAGTTGGTTTGTTTGGATTTCCACAAATATTTGTAAAAAAAAACCACACTCTGTTAGCGTTTCTGTTTAGCAGTAAGTGTAATTGGAGAGTTGTCTTCTTTCTATTTAAATGATGTGATTCACAGCTTACTGCTAGCCTGTAATAGTATTTATGAGTTGTGTTATAGTATTGTGCTCGCTACAGTTGTGTGCATTTAACTTGTTAGATTTGTGTTGTTTATGCCATTATTGTATAGTGCTTGTTGCTTAGTGTGTCGCTGTACTCATATGTTGCACAGTGTGAATGTTCACTCTAATCCAAATTCTTGAAATCCCCATTGATGTATGGATCAAAAGACTAATTGCATAAACTGTAACAGGTAGTGGATCCTCTGGGAATCCCATCTTTTGAATTACAGCAGAGACAGAGGTGAGACACTTGACCACATTTGAAAATACAAAACTGGACTGAGAGCACCAACCAGAAAAACAAGCACAATTTCTGAGAAACCACACAGACACCCTAAGGAATAATAAAGGAATTCTTCATCACAACAAGGCCTGGTAATTGGAACCATCCTCTGTTAAGAGAAACTCAGAGTTCCTACCGGACACAGCGATTCGAACTATCCAACCAGCACACAACAACGACACCCAGTGTAACGTTACGGTCGACCAACCTATTTACCCCGGTCAAACCCGGAAATAGTTTGTCTGTCTCCCTCTGGATGGAAGCAGGAGAGTAGCCCCGACTCCTGTAACCTCTCCACTGTGTTGCATAAAGGTGAGCTCCTGCTCGATGACATTTAATCAGAAACCCGCACAGTGGTGGTGTGGAGCGACGTCGGCGCCGCGTGTCCGTTTCATTTCATGCGTTTTGTGACTGTGGCGCTTCATTGTTTACATCCGACCCGCTGCTCATAAGCACGTGGACAGACAGGAGGGTTACATGCTAACTATGGCCAATCGACACGTGGAAATAACCTCAAACAATCGCGGCTATGCGACAGTATTCGTTGTTTTTTTCCAGTATATCGGGGCTAAGTGAGTTGTATACGTGTAACGCTTGATTCTTACGGAGCTAACTTGTGCCTCAGTCTACCTACTAGCTAGTTAGCACTAAGCTAGCTGCAGCTAGCACCACGCTTACTACAGCCAGAGGGAATTGGGACTTATAGACTCTCGGAGATTTCTGCTCATTTGCCTGTATTTTAGTGAAACAGAGGGCTGTGTGCGCAGCAGACCAACCTGTCACTGTACTCTCATCTAATAATCTTCTAACCAATCAATAGATCCATTGATTATGTCTGTCACCTCTCCTAAAAACTGACAGAGAACTAGGTTATACTATTAAATTAATTTGAACTGTCTAGTGATAGGATCACTCTAAAATAACTCTTGTGGTGCTTCAGTCTGCTCTGTCCCTTCCTGTAGTCAGCCTCTGTGTTGCATCTCCCGTCTATTGGGTTGTTGCTGAGGTGGACTTGACTCCATGTTATTTATTCCCCTCCACCACCTCTACTTCTGCTCCAAGAATAACACTCAATTATTCGTCTTTTTTGAAGGACTGACATTAACACACGGACTAAATACCGGTGATCATCTGATTAAACTTTATTAAAAATAGAATACTGTGTACACAACACACTGTTTCAAATAGTCAAATGGTTGGATAAAGTGTCATACTACTAAATGAGGCACTTGGGTAGCTAGGTGCCCTGCCAAGTAAAAGAAAAATTAGTATTACCTCATTAATTTGCCAGTCAATGCATTAAACTCACCAAAATAATCTCAGATCATCCCATCCATAGGGAGGACCTGTGATGTAGGTAGGAATTGTGTGCTATGTATTTACTGAAGTTATTTAATTCTCAAGAAAAAACAGTTTATCAATTTGAACTTGTTCAATTAATGTGTCTATTAAAAATCTGAACATTGAATCAAAAAGTACTGCCCTGAATCAAAGACGATGCTCTTGAACAAAGATGGGAGAGAAACTCTCCTACAACCTGTATTATTCTGAAGTTATCGTGGTCACATGAACATATCTAGAGTCTGGAGTCCTGCTTTCAAAATTATAAGAACAGAAGTTGTTTCCTTAAATGATCAAATGTAAAAAGTACTCTATGTAGTGTGTGTGTGTGTGTGTGTGTGTGTGTGTGTGTGTGTGTGTGTGTGTGTGTGTGTGTGTGTGTGTGTGTGTGTGTGTACAAAAGTCCTGAGCTGGGTTTTAATTGGGCAGAGTAAGTGAAAACACCTGTGTTGGTGGACCATGACTGTACAGCACTTTAAATTCCACCAGTGTAAGACACAGTCAGTCATTTGTCAGGTCCAGGTCCATGTGCTCTGCTTCACTTCAAAACTGTTGCACACCCTCACCCCAGACTCCTCTCTCTGTCCCTTTAATCCCCGGTGGGCAGCTTGTGACTGTCTAGCGTGGCGTTTCAGCAGTGTGTGCGGTCTGGGAGCCAATCATTTCCAACCATCATGGCACAGACACGCAGGACTGGACAGAGCAATGGGCCAATGCCCCCTCTCTGTTCAGAGTGTGTGTGTGTGTGTGTGTGTGTGTGTGTGTGTGTGTGTGTGTGTGTGTGTGTGTGTGTGTGTGTGTGTGTGTGTGTGTGTGTGTGTGTGTGTGTGTGTGTGTGTGTGTGTGTGTGAAAGAAAGGGAGTTAGAGAGCCAGAGCTTGGGAAAATTAGCAGCCCAGTGTGTGTTACAGAGTGTTGTATGTTGATAATTTAGCTATTTCTTGCACAATCAATCATATATGATGTCACGTTAAGTGTATTTCAAAATCGGCACCAGACAGATGATAGATTGGGATCCAAGCTGTTTATAAGTTAAGAAATATATATATATATCTATACTGTATCTGAGCACAGCCGAACCGTGGTCTGTCTCAGCTTTGTTAACGAGCCCTAGTGGATTTCAGAACAAAACCGAAAACTGTACCCTTCCTGTAATTGATGCTGTCATGTGTCCACCTCAGTGCTGTAGATGATAGTTTAAGAAACTGTATTTTTGAGGCAGCAACTAATGATCATTTTTCATCAGCAAATTATCAGTGAGTTTTGTCCATAAGATGTCTCAAAATATTATAAAAAAAATTCAGAAGAGGAGATTGGGACCAAACTTCCTTCAACATGAAGCAAGGCTATAATCCACCAGAACATTTGGAAAGTCCCCGTTTTCAACTGCATTACTATTTAATGAAAACGTACAAAAGCTTTTAAGAGAAACGTTATCTAAGAATTTGTGTGATGGATAAGAAAATCTAAATGTCATTTTTGTTACTGGTTCTGATAATCTGGTAACTTGCTTCCCACATATTTGACGGCAACGTAAATGTGTTAACTGTTAAAATGCTGTGTTGATTAATTGATTTGTCGATGTACAGTGAATTAATCAACAACTGTTTTTTATAGTTGAGGGGACAAAACAACAAATTTGAATAATTTACTTACCGTGATAGGAATTTTTCATTATTTTCTGATATTTTATAGACCAAGCTACAGGAGATAATGAGCAACAACATGACGTATGCATCATTGATAGTAATAGTAAAAGAGGTGTTTTTTAAGGGCCAATTTAATACAATATTGATATTTTGTGCAGTGATAACTTGTTTATTGTGACGATATGATTACCTGTCACCCATTTTTTCTGTGTCTGTCTGATTTTATCCCTGCATTCAGCTTCAGACACTGAGGTCACCATCAACCCTGGTGTGAGTGTCTGTGTGTGGATGCTGCCGAGGTGTGTGTGTGTTTTAGGGTGATGTACTGTGCATATCAAGACCGTGAGGAGCTGGAAGATGATCTCTACCAAGAGGATGACGGAGACTCTGAGGGGTCAGAGGCCAACAGCGAGGTGGAGTTCCGCCTCTATAGCCAGCTCCACTACTCCTCTAATGCTGGGGAGATGGAGGAGCAGGAGGACAGAGGTGAAATGGTGGCGGGCGAGGACAGCAGGCAGCCAGAGGCGACTGAAATGAATCTAGATGCTGACGGAGAACTGGAACACATTGGAGATGATGGACTTCCATCACTCAACATGAGCATTCTACAGCAGCACCTAAAGAAGGTGAAAGAGAAACGTGATAAGCAGAAAAGGGGGAAGAGTGGTCCTAAAAGTCAGGGGACGCCATCATCCCTTTTAGAGGAGGTCATCGTGATTGACTCTGGCCCCGATGTCATCTCCATCTCTGAGGATGACACTGCCGATGAGGAAGGGGTCTGTTCCTTGAAGGGTCACGCCTTACACCGACTGCAGACATCCACACCAGCACAACAGGTAGAAGGCAGAGAGAGATGCTGCGTTTGTCCTACAATAAGGCTACATCCACATTACTGAGTTTTTCGCTTTAAAATGCATCACTGCTGCTTCGTTAACGCCTGCTTAAAGTGCCTAAACGGTGAAGTTAGGAAACGCCGATCACCCCAGTTTTAGTTTGAAAAATCCGGGGCTGTGCTGTAGTTTCGACGGGCAACGGAGATGTTTGTAAAAGATGACACAGTCAACTGCATTTACTTCCTGATTGGCAAATTGTTGTGAACAAGCTAACAGTTTGTAGCTCTTTTGCACAGTATTAAAAAATAACCGAGTATCAGCAAGACGAGTAGTAGTGATAAAATCCTAACAATATCCATGTGAAGACCATCTTTTCACGAGCTGTTGACGTTGTGGGATTAAGATTGGGGATCATGAACCATCTGGACTTACCAGAGATCATGGAGAATATTCCTCATGTGTAATCTTCCTGTGGAAAAGACAAACATTTTAGCAACTTTGAAAGATATGCACTTGGATTATGTAGCTCAGTGATCTAACTTCATCAACCTAAGTTCAATTTCAGATTTATATTTTAACACAGAATTTGGACTGTGGGTTCCGTCCTCCATTACTTAAATAGGAAGTTTGTTAGAAAGGGGTCTCTTAATGACCAGGGGGATGATTACAGGTAATGTATCTATGGCCTTCTGGCTATTGTGTGAAGACAGAATTGTCACTATAATAACTATTTAGTGGATCCTTGGTTCTCTGCAGAGACCTTTAGTTATCCTTCATCCGCAGCACCATCAAGCAGTCTTCCATTTAGATAGTGTCAGGTTTTTGATCGAATCTTGAACACATAGGCCATTTTGTTTTCCCTGTGCTCTGATTTCTCAGTGGTGCTGCAGAAAATAATGTAGCAATGCTATTGTAGACTTGCTTCTGTAACAGAGCGTTGACCAAAAGTAATACTGTATGATTGTATTCATTCTGTAAAATAAGAAATGAGGTTCATGTGAAACACTGAATGAATGGAATGTTTTATTATTTAAATTTTATTCACATTGAATGCATAATGGGGAAACTGAAAGCTTTGAATTGACATTTACAATATGGTTGTTTTTCGGTCATCTAGGCAAACCAGAACAGGAAGAGGATTCTTAGCGTGCCAGTGACCGTGGACTCCAGCAGCTCAGAATCTGATTCAGAAGAGTCGGAATCCAAATCTGAGTCCGATTCTTCTGATTCATCAGATTCAGAAGATCTGGAGAACTGGATGATCCTGGGTCGGGGTACGCGAGAAAAAGAAGATCTGTCCATCTCACTCAACCTGGAGGGAGGGTCTGACGGTGGCAACACAGGTGTGTCTCTGTTTATGTGTCGCCTCATGTATAGGTATGTTGTGTCGTGTCATGTGGTTTTGCATTTGAATATGTTTGTGACCAGGAGAAAAGAAGCATTTTGTCATTCTGTGCGGTCCACCTCCTTCAGAACACGTAGCCTACGTGCAGCCCATTGATAAGGACTGGGCACAGTGATGAGCCACACCACGAACAATCTGTGCGCGCTCATGTTTGTACGTACATACACAGCATGTGTGTCTGCGTGTTTAAAAATTTGTTCGCTATTATCATTCCTGGCACTGTCTGCCCAGTTGCTCTCTGCTCTGATCCATCTTTAAGTATGTTCGTGTGCATTTTGTATTGATACGTGCGTGCAGGCTTGTGCAAGTGTGAATATTTGTGTTTATAAAATATTCCAGTTCTAATCAGCATGCATGTGTACATACACACGCATACCAACAGTCATAACGCTAATGCCAAAAACAAACAAACGGGGAGAGACAACAACGCAGGAGGAGAGACTGGGAGAGATGGGAGTAATCAAAAAATGAATAAAAATGTACCCTGCAAATCTTTTCAGATCTACACATTATCTTAACCTGCAGCCTCAGCAAACTCTCCAGCTTCTCTGCAGCTCCCCCCCCCCCCCCTTCCCCTCCTACCTAACGCTCTCCATCTCGTTCTTTTATCCTATTTTCTCTCTATTGTGTCCGCCCCCCCCCTCTCTCTCTCTCACACACCGTTTCTTCTCATTTGAATTTTCCTGGGCTGATGTTTCTGCAAGAGTGCCCACTGCCTCCTCTACACACAACTGGGCTAAAGGAGGGGGTCTGGAGTTGGTGGGAAGGCTCAAGGTTTTGGCCTGTTTTTTTTTTTGGCGGAAAGGAGGATTTTAGGTCTCTGTGTCTCCCCCCCTCTCACTCGTCTGGCTTCTCTCTGTGATCTATGGAGCTTGACCTCATGTCTGCACATGGGGGGGCCATGGGTGTGCAAGGGGTCTTAAAGTGGGAGGGATGGGGGAGGGGTTTTTCATTAAAAAAAAAAAAGGAAATGAAAGCAAGGAAATTTTAGGGACGAGCCTCAACAGTCTTGAGCTGTGCCCCAGTTCTATACTGCACACTAATTCTAAGGGGTTTTTGGGGGTAAGTTGTGTGCTCACACAAAAAGGGAGCCCAACATTTTTCTCACTGTTATGAATCTCATGAATAACCAACAATTAATTGATCCTAACAAGACTAGTCTGTGAAGGCTGATATAGCTTATACCCATGTGTCTCTGTAAAATTAATTAAAAAAGACATCAGTGGGCCACAGTGTTGCACTGGTTAACATGTTCTTTCGTTACAATTAAATGTAGTTTATTTTAAAGCTGTTCTGCTGCAAATAAATACCCACTAGTGCACCAAATGTGTATTAATCCGCAGGTGAAAAAGTCCCTATGTACCTATGCTTGAGTAATGTTTGCTAAAAACACAGTGCCCAAAAATGTGAGACTTAAATTAATGTATATCAACTTTAAAAGACGTACAGACAGGGCTGGAAAGTTATGGAGTCAATCCCAGATGACATTGGGCAAGAGGCGGCAATTGTCCTGGACAGGTCACCAGCCCATCACAGGTCCGTCATACAGAGACAAACAAACATTCAAATTCACACCTATGGTCAATTTGTTGTCTCCATTTAACCTAACCCCAATCTGCATGTCTTTGGACTGTTGGAGGAAGCCGGAGAACCGGAGAGAACTCATGCAGACACGGGGAGAACGTGAAAACTCCACACAGAAAGAACTAAGTGGTTGGTGGGACTGTCCCGGAATATTCAGACCAACCAACCAAATGTTTATGAAATAAGCCATTAACCAAAACCCAAAAGAGAACATGTGCTAAGAAGCCCTGCCATCGCCTGTCCTTCTAATATAATCAAAATGGTATGTAAACAAACAAAAAAAAAAGCTGGAGCTGGTCACAACTGCAGTTAAGAAAACGCAGATGATGTCGCGATAGCTGTTGGAGGATTTTGGAAAACTTAGTTATTAAAATGTTTTTTGGGGGATGGAAATAAATTTGCAATATACAAACAATAGAGGTACTTACAGTTGATAGCATATACAAATTTTATTTGCCATATAATAAATACTGTGCACAATGATTATAAGGTATAGAACTGCGACAGAGCTTTGATAAACCCTGCTCTCCTACTCTCTGCTGGTGTTGGTTTAATAAGGATTGAAATTGAAAATATGGATAATTTCTTTATTTTTTTGTTGTTGGTAATTTGTCTCGAATACTCCTTTTCATTTTTGAAAAGAAGCGGGAGGGGAGGCAAATGTGAGATCACTGAGATCTGGCTGGTTGAATTCTACAGTAACCGTTAAATCCCTAGCCTGAGGGCTGTTGGATAAATATAAAGATTGTTTTCAGCTTTTTATTTGCCCTGTTGTGTGTTGTCTCTTGTAGAGGTTGTGTTTTCACTCTTTGTGCGTGTGTGTGTGTGTGTCTGAGTAACACGTTCTCACAGCAGTGACTAATAGTATTTGTACGCCTAAAACCCATCTCAGCATCAACATCAAATCGCATTCACTACACTTAGTCTCCCCCTCTCACCCACAGAAATTGAATCCTTTCATCCTCGTTCTCTCTCTCTCTGTCTCTTAAATGGTGTCACTTGTTCACATACTTTTACAATCTAATCTTTTCTGGCTCCTTCACAATATGTTTGTTTTTTTATCAAATACACGGACACATGACGACACACACACATGCGTGGCCCGAGTGGCTATCTGTCACCGGGCTGTGAGGGGCAGCTGTCGGTAGGTTAGATCTGCAGGGACGATGGATAAGGAAAAGAGAAACAGATAGTAGAGAAAAGAGGGATGAGCGAGGGCCGTCTGCCTGTCCGGCAGCCATGCAGCAGCAACGAGACGGAACAAGGGAGGAAAAAGCAGAGCTTCCCAAAATCCAGCTCAGTGCCTCTCCCACCCGTAGAGAGAGAGGTGTGTGTGTGTGTGTGTGTGTGTGTGTGTGTGTGTGTGTGTGTGTGTGTGTGTGTGTGTGTGTGTGTGTGTGTGTGTGTGTGTGTGTGTGTGTGTGTGTGTGTGTGTGTGTGTGTGTGTGTGTGTGTGTGTGTGTGTGTGTGTGTGTGTGTGTGTGTGAGAGAATGAATGAATGAATGAATACAGGGTGTAGGCGGGGTGTGCTGAAGCTAAACTTGAATCCTAAGTGGTTAAACTTCACTCAGTGGTCACACTTTTTTTTCTCCCTCTCTCTGTTGCTCCCCCCAATTCTCTCCTTCTTTTTTTTGTCCCCTTGGTCTTGGTCAGTGCACACCAAACTTTGTTTGAGGCTTAGAGAGTCAGCTTTGGCTCACTATCGGGGTGGTCGATCACATCAGAGTGTGCGTGTCTGTCTGTATGTGTTTCACTGAAAGTCTTCGTGAATTTGAGAATGGAGTGTGTTTGTGTATTAAAGGTTAGCTTCTCTGTCTCACAGATGAGGAAGGTAAGATCTCTCCTCTCCTCTCTTCTCCTCAGTATTGTCATACCGTGTTCAAGAGTATTTTCAGTCTCAAATTAAAAGCTGTGGTACGAGTGTTTTCCCTCTGTACCTTCATGTGTGTGAACGAGTGGTGCTACTTTGGCCCTGCAGTTCCTTGTACTCTGAGACCTCAGTTGGCCTTTGTATTTTTTGAGGTGTGTATCATTGTAACTTGCCACTGTACAGTACGGACAAAGTGAAATGTGGATTTAGTCGACTTCTTTGTGTTTGTGGCTCTGATTACGAGTGAGAGTGCGTGTTTATGTTCAGGGCATTGGGATTATAAAATGAGATTACAGTGGCATGTTGAGTACCACACTTGGTTTGTGCTAGTGTGTGTGTTTGTGTGTGTTGTGGGTGTGTGGGTGGGCGGGTAGGTGCTGCAGAAGGGAGGCATGGATAGGATCAGCTCTTATCTTGGCTGCCCAGTGCCACACGAGGTGTAACGCCACACCCACACAACCACACAGTGTGTTTGAACAGACAGACACACACACACACACACACACACACACACACACACACACACACACACACACACACACACACACACCATAAAATCGCTATGCCATAGTTTGACTTGTATTATCCAGTTTTACAGCGGTCATGCAAATGAGATGAGGCTACTCCGTATGCCTTATATTAGCGCCTGCAAAATAAATCGTAAAAATTCAGTTGAAAGCCTGATGTTTTCATTTAAAAAACAACAACTTTTGATTGAATAACTGTTATCTGGTAAATGAAAAGGCAGTTTCTTTGTAATATGAAAAATCCCCTCTGTAAGCGACTGTTATTTAGCGAATGTCTCAGTTATGTTGCTTATCGTGTCCGTTGTGGGTCAGCATCTTAGAAATTTGGACTCTGCATTATCATTTGCTTATTGAAAAGGAGTATTTTTGTTGTTTACAGTCATAAGTGATGATTTTATTTAGCTGAAGATGACATCTGGCTTAGCCATTTTTTGACATGGTCATTAGTGTGTATGTGATGAGCACACGGTGAACTCAACCTTCACTCAAAGTATGCACAACCAGGAAGAAAGTATCTTTAAATGTCCTTTTTTTCCCCCTATTTCCATTTTGTGTCATTGACGAAAGGATCCACTGTCAATTCAGTTCCAGCAACGTTTCTAATCCGTCTTTTAACTTTGATCCATACCATGTAGTTTTCCGGAAAGAAAATTGAGGAAAATTACCTCGAGTGAAGAACAATATGGAGGCTGCAAAAATACACACCAAGCTATAAGGAATTTGAAATGACACCATCGGGATTTTATCCATAGAAATCTGTGTGGGAGGACGGACAGCGGGGCTCAGCATCAGACGGAGGGTGAGGGCGAGAGAGAAAGATATGAGAGTGGTGGGTAAGCTAAAGTGGATGAGACAGGCCTTGAAAAGGACCGGCCGTGGTGTTACTGTTTGTCAGGCCCGGTTTGTCAGAACGGCTCTGACACAGCTGGATCTGTGTCTGCACACACTGATATCTATCGCTGGCGATCGGCTCCGTCTGAGTGTAGCTGGTTGTCGAACCCGCTCGTACAACACTTGACCTGCTGCGGCTCCGCACAAGACCGCAGATCTGATTTCTATGGCTTTTTCTTTTGAGTCAAATGAAACGTCTGTTTATGTTGTGAGCCGTTTCGGCAACATTTAAATTGGCTGCTTTTAGTTGATGCAATTTGTGTTGTGATTATGATTGATGGATTGGTTCTGAACAGATTTGGTGTTCATTGAATTGGTATAAGATTTTTCTTCATGGTTCTGGTCAAATGTGAACAATGTGATACAGGCAAAGAAGGTTTATTTCACATATTTAAACTAATTTAATTTAAAGAAAAGCACTCTAGTTGCGTTCAAATGGCAGAGTTACTATCCTGCTGTTTGCTGTTGCAGACACATTCTAGTTTCAGCAGTTGTTCGGCTGCTGAAGGTCTTAGGTCTCTTCTGTGCTGGTGTGTAGAGTTTATTTATCTGCATCTGGAAGATACAAGCCATCCTGTCTGAAAGTAATCTTTGTCAAAATAATCTATGAAAATTTCTCTATTCTTTTTCTTGGAAACTTTGACTAAAAAACACCCAAAGACATCTGTGGTTGCAGCTGCAGGTGCTCATTTGTATTAATGTTCACTGTTTGTTCTTCACAGAATTTGAGGGGCAGCATTTAAATATACTCTAGTTGAAAGCAGTTTCGTTAAACTTACTGACTCACACACGCACACTCACACTCACACAACCACACACCCACACACACACACACACACAAACACACCCACGGCCTTAGCTGCTTTGAAACTGATGTCCTTCGATCGACAGCTGACAGATGACATTTAGATTTTGAATTTGTGTTGGGTTAAAATTGTCCTTATTATTCATTTGATAATTTTTATTATGTAAAGACTTTTATTACAAACTGTGATAATTAAGTATTTTGTTGTGGAAATGAAAAAAACATTGTTGAGTGAAAGTGAAGGTATGATGCGATGCAAGTTTGGATGTTGTGTGTGTTGGAGTGTGAAGGTGTGTGTGTGTGTGTGTGTGTGTGTGTGTGTGTGTGTGTGTGTGTGTGTGTGTGTGTGTGTGTGTGTGTGTGTGTGTGTGTGTGTGTGTGTGTGTGTGTGTGTGTGTGTGTGTGTGTGTGTGTGTGTGTGTGTGTGTGTGTGTGAGAGTGTGTGAGAGAGAGAGAGCTGGTGTCAGCCTCACCATGCCTGAGGTGAGCCCAATAACCGTGCCATGGCCCACTGGAACAGAGTTTCACCGTCTTTAGTTCCGAATAGAGAAAGAACGTGACGTAAAATTAAATGTTCTTCGACACGTTACGCTTTTGTATATGACGCTGGTGAGTTGAGTTTTCAGATTTTTGAGTTTTTTAGATATATAATGTCCCAACGAAGGTGTCAGGAGTGTCAGGTATTTTTTCTTTCTTTCTTTCTTTCTTTGGTATTAAAAGCACACAACCTCACGCTTGCGGCAACTGTAGCCTGGAGAAAGGGGTAATGAACTGGAGACCAGAGGGTCCCTACTGTAGTTTAATGTGTGTGTGTGTGTGTGTGTGTGTGTGTGCGTGTGCGTGTGTGTGTGCGCGCGTGTGCGTGTGTGTGCGTGCGTGCGCCTGCTTGTGTGTAGGGGGGCTTAGATTAGGCAACCCTACTCTTCTACTTTAACCTTTATTTAACCAGGGTATCCCATTGAGAGCAAGATTCTCTTTTGTAAGGAGACCTGCAGCAGACATTGTGCCCTGAAGCTACAGGATAAGACACACACACACACACACACACACACACACACACACACACACACACACACACACACACACACACACACACACACACACACACACACACACACACACACACACACACACACACACAGAGACAAAAACACAAATTTATGATTAAATAAAACTTCTAAGGATCAACACGCTGAATACCGCACTGAATGTGCTGATGGACAGTATGTGTAAGACTTAAACAGTATGTTAAATTTCACAAGATCATATTAACTTTTTTTCAGATCTATATCCATCTTGGTTACTATTTCTCAGCCTTTTTACTCCCTTATGCATTTCCCCCTCCCGTCTTGTCCTTTTAACACCTGCAGGGAAGGGGTGGAGAGAGAGGAGACTAGTGGAGGGGAAAAAAATGTCAATTACAATTACCAATAATAATCATTATAATTAAGCAATCACTTAATGGTAAATCAAATTATTGTGGGGGGTGAAAGAGGGACAGAGGGTGGTCCCGTGGGACTGTATTAATTTCTGTTCTTTCATTTGGCCGGAGAACTTTTCGCTTATTGTCTTTCCTTGGCTTTTGGGCAGGGAGGGGTCGTTGAGAGGGCTTTATTAACTGGTAGCCTAGGGTGGTGTTTTTTTTTTTTGGAACAGTAGAATTGAGGGGAAGAGGTTGGAGGGATATGTATTAATATTAATACGTTTTTGGGATGAGGAAAAGGAGGAAGAGGGGCAAGCAGGATGGGGGGGTTAGAAAAGGCAGTAATGGATGCACAGAACCACCTCTTCTCCATTGGCCTCGTTCTTCTTCCCCTCTTTTCTTTTTTTTCTTTGGGCAGCAGCAGCAGCAGGGTCGAGAGCTGTTATGGAATCAGAAGTTCAGTTGAACAGTCAACAGGAAAAGAGGGAGAACCCTAAACACACAAACACACACGTTTAGGGTTAGTACACTCAGTCTGGTATGCAAAGGGGCTGCCTAATAATAGCGAGGCAATGTTTTTCACAAGGTCCCCCGAGGACGGATGTGCATATGTGTGTATGTGTGTGTGTATTTGGCAGTGAACCACACAGACACACAAGTATGCCTGTTTAGCTGTTTCCTCTCCAGAGGCTCCTGGCAGTGTGTACGTGGCCATTCCAAGGCTTCTCCCCATGTCTCTTAATTAAGGCGCTGTTCAGACAGAGACCAGCTGGGCCTGGTCTGGCCGAGCTGGCACTCACCACGATTTCAGTCAATCTAGCTCTTCCCCTCGTCCTCCCGTCTTTCTCCTTCCATCTTTCTCAGTCATTTTCCCCGTCATATTTTCTCTTATCTTCTTCGTTGATTTCTTTTCTTTTCTTTTCTTTTTCAAAAATTGTTCTGATTTTACCCACTGTCACATACCTGTCACTTTATATCGATGCTAGTACTCTGCATGTTTAGGACACGTGTAAGTGGTAAGGGGGAGCTGGTTGCCCTTTCCTTTAGACCTGCATTCAATAAAACAGTAATTAGGAGTCTCGTTAGGATCAGAGAAATTGCCAGTTAATAGTCTCTTAAACACCAGGATTTACGTGTTTGGTTTGGTGCGTGGTGAAACGTGCTATCGGCTCAAGCAGGTGTCGTGGGAGATAAATGCCACAACATTTAGTTTCCTTTTAGACGAGGCCGATATCTGAAAAAATGTCAAACTATATAGCAATGATAATATTATTATATATTTTTTTCACTAACAGTTGCATATGTTAGAAAGCAGACACGTGTGATCACTAGTCGAAGGATTTGACTGCTGCCAGAGGCCAAGGGTAAATTGTCGTCCCGATTTCTTGCCGATTTTATAAATGGTTTTAGAAAGGAGCACAGACTATGTTTAACTAAATTCAATATCAGCCTGTATCTACACCTTTCTTCCCTTTACCCTTCTGCTCCACCCCTCCCTCACTCCATCCATCCCATCTCTTTATTCCTCCACTCCCGTCCCCAACCATCTTTCCACGCATCATGACCAAACCCTGGTTACGTGGCTGTTGCTATGCCCGGCTCTCCGGCTCGGGATCGATGCTGAAGGCATGGCTGTGTTAATGCAGCTGGTATCTGAGATTTGTTTCAGATGTCACAAAGGTGACGGTGAGCACTGTGTCCTCATTCTCCATATTAAGACTTCCACCAGAGAGGCTTGACGTGTGAATATGGTAAATAGGGTTATCGGTTTGGTACGTTTCCTATGTGGGTGAATTGGCCCAGCATTGGTCCGACTAGCTCACCTTGCACGATTGTGTACCTTGTTTTTATAAAAAAAAATTGTGTCTGTCAATGAAAAGTTAGGTTTTTTTGCTTGTGCACTTGTTCCTGCGCGTGCACGTGCCTGCGCATTAGCCCACCTAGGCTGCCCCTTTATCCAGGGGATTATGGTTAAATGGAATGCTGAGATTCTGGCAGCGAGCGAGCGATAAAGCTGAAGTCGGGCGTTGGGAGAGAAAATTAATTATTGAGGATAAAATCAGAGTGAAGGAGATAGTTACCAACTCGTTGGGGAGTTTAGTCATTGATATTTCAGCGCAGGCTTCCTGACAACACATAGAGTTCATCACACCCTTAATGTGAGGCTAGTTTTGTGTGTGTGTGTGTGTGTGTGTGTGTGTGTGTGTGTGTGTGTGTGTGTGTGTGTGTGTGTGTGTGTGTGTGTGTGTGTGTGTGTGTGTGTGTGTGTGTGTGTGTGTGTGTGTGTGTGTGTGTGTGTGTGTGTGTGTGTGTGTGTGTGTGTGTGTGTGTGTGCGCGCAATCAGGGCTTTCGGTCTCGGTCAGACGTCTTCAAAGAGAAGGTATTTGAGTTTTGTGCAGTCTTTATTTCCTCGACATCTCCTGCAGCTCCATCTTTCTCCTTTTGAGTATTGAGACTTTACAGTACACCGCTGTAATCCACTAAAATATTTCTTCGTTACTTAAGTCATAACAACATTAACAGTCCTCTCAGAATCAAATTGGAATTTTGTCAAAGTTAGTAGAGTTAGAATGTAAAAAAAACAAATTTATAGTTTTCCATTTTTATTTGATTCAGCGAACTGGTTGAGAGACTTGGTGAAAAGTGGATTTCTGAATTTCCGCGAGTACTGATTTAAGACATTCGATGTCATGCAACAGCAAATAAAAAATAAAATACCATCATAACAACATTCTAGAAGTACTTTGATTTTTTAGTTTTGCCGCCTCTTAGCAAATTTTAATGCATTTAAAACTAAAAAGCTATGGGTATTTTCCAATCTTGGTGAAATGGGTAAAATTATTTATTCCTTCTGGGATTCATGCTTTAATGATGATTTTTTTTCTAAAATTTGCACTTTTATATAGGAAACACAGACCTAATGTACAAGTCAACAAAATATCCCAATATGAAGTGGAAAACTGAAAAGATTACAGTATATTTTAGCTACATGAGAAAAAACAACAACAATCTCTTTAAGAGAAGGATCTCTGCAAATTGTAAATCCAGGTTTGTATTTAGGAAATGTTCAGTAACAAATAGCAAAACTGCATCAGCCCTCAATTATTTAATTTCATTGTTTTAATTCTGTTTTATTCTCACAGCCTGTAAAATTTTTTGTTTAGTGACATATATGGTACCACCACACCACCTTGATGCATGTGCCTTCATATTTTCTTCTTTGTTCTAAACTGTTGACCAAAATAAACCTAAATGTTCCTAAAACCTTAAGTTCCATTAGATTAGTGTGTAACTACGTTGCGTTTTACTCCACAAATTTGAAAAATGATACAGCAAATCAGACTCTTGTGCTGTCAAAACTCATAGAATTAGTCCTTCTTGGTCACTGTTTAGAAATCAGCTGTAAATAAATAAATGTCTGTGACCTTATAGTACTTCTTATATATCTACACAGATTTGTGTGTGTGAGCGCGCATGTGCATGTATGGCTGCATGCATGTGCAGGTGAGCGCGTTTCTGTCCTCTGAGTGCAGACTGATCAATAGTAATTGGGTTGAGTGTCCCAAGCTTGTTTCTCTCCTTTGTACTGTGAACCTTTTGTAGGCTGACAGGCCAGAAGAGAGAGGGGGACAGTGGGGAGAAAGAAAATGGAGGATGTTTGCAAGTCGACGAGCATGACCGACTCCCTCAACCAAATCTCCGGATATTTATTCAGCATTACTCGCTAATCTAAAAAAAAAATCTTCCTCCCTTTCTGTCTCTTTCCTTTCTTTTCATTCATACCCCACACTGAGGTGTGTGTGTGTGTGTGTGTGTGTGTGTGTGTGTGTGTGTGTGTGTGTGTGTGTGTGTGTGTGTGTGTGTGTGTGTGTGTGTGTGTGTGTGTGTGTGTGTGTGTGTGTGTGTGTGTGTGTGTGTGTGTGTGTGTGTGTGTGTGTGTGTGTGTGTGTGTGTGTGTGTGTGGTTTTCTAGAGTGGGGATACTGTAAGATGCTGTTTAAGAGGTATGATAAAACGGAGAGATAACTTGTTCAGATATTAACAGGCTTCTCACCTCTTCATCCCTTTCTCCTTCTTGCTTACAAGCACACTCCCAGAGTATCTCTCCGTTCTCCTCCCTTTGCTATTCTGTCTCTTTTATGACTTCCATAAAAGCGGTGTGTTGAGTGAGGGCGGTGAGCTCCAGCGGTATTAGCAGGGAGGCATTAGGCATAAACTCTAAGGTATATTAAAGCAACGGCCCTGTTGTTCATATAAACACACCAATTCAATTTAGCCTGCCCCACGGGGAATGGGATTTCAGCAGCTACCGAGCACAGGGGGAGGGAGGGAAGTGAGGTGAGGGGAGGGGGCATGAGTAGTGGATGAGGTAAGACGAGAAGAGGTGGGATGAAGGGAGAAGGCAAGCTGAGGGAATAAGGGAGAGAGGGCGTTAAGGAAAAAGAAGCAGAGGTCGGGCGGAGATGCAGAGCTTGGCTTATTGGAGCGGCGTGGTGGCTAGTTGCAGGAATGCACTATTGTCGTTGCATTAACTACCATGACGTGGGCACCTCTGTGTTTTGGTGCGTGCGGGCATGCAAGAGATGAGCACCATAGAAACAAATACATGCTTGCACACACACTCTCTCAAAACCCACACCCTGGCAGGCAGAGGGGCCGGCGGTGTCTGTTCACCACTGCACGCATGGACAGAGCCTTATGTGGGAAACCCTACAGTTATATTATTCAATCCAAATTCAAATGGGCTTGTCAGGAAAGCTCCCGCTTTTTATTACCTGTCAGAAAAACCAAGGGATGGACGGTGCAGTAGGGAGCAAATTAAACGACAGTAAATAAGACCCCCTATCTCCCTCTACTCTCCCTCTGCCATTCTTTCCTTTCTTCACTGTGCTATATTTTGGAGACACACACATTTACAGATTTTGACAGCATGTTTTTGTTGGACTCCATCTCTGGTTTACCTTAACCAGGTTTTATCTGCCAATCAGATGCAGGCAGACCTAATTATTTTGTTCATCACTGAATCCAATCTCCTGCCGTTATAAAGACTGAAAAGTCGGTCAGAATGGATTTGATGTCTTTAAACAAAGACTCATGGGACATTGAGGGAAACGGAATGAGGAAGAGGGCATGTGGAGAAGTGAGGGCAGAGCTTGGTGTATCCGCCCATTGCACACACACCCTGAACATCCAGAACAGCCTCATCCCATCAGCCAGGCAAAACATCTGCCATCTGTCCGACCCCCCCCCCCCCCCCTTCCTACTCTTTCCTTTCACCCTCCTCCACCTCATCTACTCTTCCTCTTCTCCCTCCAGACCCCTCCTAGGGGACTTAATCAAAGTTTTCCCCACCATCACTGTCAGATGGCATTCAGAGAGATGTGGAGTCTTTAGTGTTCATCTGGAGAATCAAAGGGACATTCCAGTACCTGGGACAGTGGCCAAAGTTGGAAGTCTCTCAATTCATATTGAACAGCGACAGTGTGGACTTTATAGGTTCTGTCTATTCTTTACACGCACAGCTTCAAAAAGGCTGACTGACACAGAATAGCGCTCATTTTACAGTTTCAAGCCCATCAAGTGACTTCAGAGGATGTAGTTGCTGAATTTCAGTATTATCATCGAGCAAGTGACGGGTTCTTTTTTGGTTTTTCGGTTCATACATCGATCTAAACTTTTCACAGATTCCTCCACAACACCTTTGTCTCGATTAGTCTTCAAAATAGTCTTCCAAATTTGCCAGGTAAAAATGACAGCCATATGCATTTATGAACTGTATTTGAATGAGGCGATAAAAGTGCCATATTAGGAGCTCCACGTCTAATCCTTTATTGTTCTTTGTCTGTCCCCTGTCCCACAAAGGGGCTGCTCTAATTAAAGACTAATAATTGTATTGTTTTATAAAGCCTATAGAGACAGAGATTTCTGCTCTTCAATCATTCACTGTCTCCAATGTACCCTGCCCATAGAGGGCTATCTCGCTGGATGAAGTCTATAACACACTGTGGCTGACTGTTTTGGGGTGGGGGATGGCGTGTGTGTGCGTGTGTGAGAGTGAGCTGTGCGGCATACAGTAGGAGGAAGGAAAAAGCCAAATCTAAATTAAAACTTTAAAGCACCATTATTTAATTACCCCAAAGGCTGAGGATTTGAAGGATTGAAGTGTGTGTATGCAAGTGCATGTGCGTGTGTTCTTCTGTCCAGGATTATTTCAGTTTTTCAATTTTCTCTCTCTCTCTCTCTCTCTCTCTCTCTCTCTCTCTCTCTCTCTCTCTCTCTCTCTCTCTCTCTCTCTCTCTCTCTCTCTCTCTCTCTCTCTCTCTCTCTCTCTCTCTCTCTCTCTCTCTCTCTCTCTCTCTCTCTCTCTCTCTCTCTCTCTCTCTCTCTCTGTGTGTGTGTGTGGCCACAGTGTAACCCTCTTATTGGTTGCCCTCTCCTGTTGCCCCTCCTTCACCTCTACCCTCCGCACACACACACACATATATACACGCATGCTGAAGCGCCGGCAGATAAAAAGGCATTATGGTAAATTCCACTTAATGACAAATTTTTAATTTGGGGAACAGGGCCCGGTGAATGGAGCTTAATTACCGGGGCCAAAGATCCTTCGGAAAAATAACCCCCTCGACGTGCCCAACCTGCCCGATAATGGAGCGCTCCACAAAATGCCTTAGATAAACCAACACCGTTTATCTACCCCCTCCCTCCCCCTCTTTCGCTCTCTGTATAATAACAAAAATAACAATCATGAAAATTCTATCTGCCTTCCAGCCCCCATCACCCCACTTCCCTCTCCCGCCTTTCCGCCCTCCCGCCCACTGCCTTGCTCACTCCCGCAGGAGGAAATTCATCAAAATGAAATTGAGGTTGCAACTCACTGGTTTTATTAAAATATATTTGCCCCTTTCAGACGTTTTGTGCTGGTGTGTTTGTGTGTGTTTGGCTGCAGAAGACAAAAGGGACGCCCGGAATAATTTGGTCAGTGATATCAGCGATATTCATTTGTAGGCGTGAACAAGTGTGACTTTGGCCTTAAAATACAGACACTTGTTGACTGGTCGGCTGCTCTTCCATCGTCCAGGTTTAAGTTAAAACTTCGCACCTTCACTGCAAATGGACCTATTGAATAATACATGGTGCCACAGATATAACAGCATGGTCACTTGTGACTGTATAAATTGCACTGTGTATAATTATTGAACAGTTAAACTTTTAAATTTGGGTTGTAACTAACTATTGCTATTAACTATTTTCATCATCATTTAGTTAATAATGTATCAATAATCCAGAGTTATTCGGATTACAACATATAAAACAAAGAAAACCTCATGTAATTTAGGATGGAGTAGGAAAAGTTTGGCATTAAAAGAAAATTACACAAGGGATTGATTGATGAAAACAATTTCCATATATTGATCATTTAAGTGATTAATCAACTAATTCTTTGCTTTTAATTACTACTTGGTTTATTGTTACTATGCGAGTCATCCTGGTTTATACTAATGAAAATATATTTTTTGAAAATGTTTTGGAGTATGATATATCAATTTTGTGCAGGTTATATCCATTACAAGAGCAAAGTTAATGCAGTGAATGATCAAACAGCCAAGATTCCACAGCCTCAGATCAGTATTTATAATCTCCTGGTGAATTTCATCTTCAAAGTTTTAAAAGTCAACATCCCTCACTGTTTAAAACTGATACTGAGTCATTGTTTGATCAATCAATATGACTGTAGAATTGTTATTTCTATTCTTGTCAAATTTGATTTTTTTTTTGTCCTGTAATTTGTCATTGGCACAAACCATCCAAGCATGTTTGGGGCAAGTCAATAAGTCAAATTTTAATTTGGCTTCTTTTTGAACGTGGGTCCATGATTGGTGAGACCAGCAGAACTGATCATGAGTCAGGACTGCGTGTTTAATAAGAAGCACTCTGATTATCTACAGAGAGGTGGAGATAAATCTTCCGTTTGAATTGAACAACTACACTAAATAGACAGTTAACGGATATTAAAAAGACAATGATTACCTGTCTTTTGTCAAATCGGCAGACTGGCTGGGTTTTGAATAACTTGAACATGATTCCTCTGTTATCTCCGTGCGCGCGCGCACACACACACACACACACACACACACACAGCATTGCTCACTTTTCTTGGCCTTCTCTGGTCCCTGTTGTTGTGTACCCTGATTGGACCATGTGGTTGCCATGCCGTTGCCAGGCCGCGCCCCTGCTGTGTGGTAATTGGTGTCTGTGGTGTTGCCGCGTGGCGACGGTGCTTTGACTGACAGGTTTGGCCACCTGCCCTGCCCCGGCTGCCAACATGGCGTGGAAGGGGGGGAAGGGGAAGGGAGGAGGTGGCACAGGGGCTGGCAGGGGTGAACACTCAACGTGTCACGGGTGCGAAGGGGGGCAGGGGGGTGGATAACGAGAGAAGCGCTTCGATGAAATATGTGATGGTCGAACACGAGGCCGATTCAACAGGGACCAGGGTGATGGCATCTGCTTGCATTTCACTTTTTCAACAAGCTGCTTTTGTAAAAAGCGACTGGAAAATCACTAATTACAAAAACATTGTCTAATCCTCGTTATAGATTTCCTTATTGTTTACAGTTTGTCAGTCTGTTATTTCAAGGTTATGTTCAGGAAGGCTTCTTGGTCAAGACAGAGTTTTGCCATCCAACCAGATGTTGTCCAGCTGGGATTTTCTTCCTCCCCCCTAAATGATGCCCACTTAAAGCCAGTGAGAAGAGCACATGCTTCCATCCATCCGTTATCTTTACCGCTTTATCCTTTAAGGGGGGAGCACATGCAGAAATCTCTAATTAGAATTTAACCAAAAAACGGTTGTAATGTGGAAAATGTCTGGAATATTACGTACAGACATTTTTATGAGTTTGCCTTTCATACGTACACCAACAGGAACATTTCTGGAACATTCTGTGGCACCTCGGTAGAGCATGAGGGAGGCGGGACATGAAGGTAATTTTGCCGCAGAAAGCAGTGTGCCGTTTACAGTCATCAACACACCCACTCGTTTGACGTTAATGTTCCGATGATTTTCTGCTGTATTCTCACACGGGCTCACTCTGATATTTTCCTGAAATTGTATAAGGGGGTTGGCAGGTAAAGTTCGGGAACATGTCTGGAGTTACATTTGTGAACATTTGCGTTCTCACATACAGACTCTCAGGAAGATTTCAACTAAATTCAGTGCATTGCTGACAAATTTCAAGATTTTGTGACCTAAACAATTTACAGTATCTTTCAGTTGTATTTTTTTTTCCATATCTGTAGTTTTCTTTGTTTCAGACAGTTGGACTATATCACTCTTGCCCAGGATTTTAGTTGATCCTGGGCACCTGGACTCTTTCTCTCTCAGCCTCTGTGTCTAACAGAGAGATCAGTGGAGATGGGCAAAGAAATAGCATGAAATGAAGCTAAATGAAATCTGCTGCTTTAATCTATAATAGGCCTGTAAAGCTATTGATCTGTGCCCTGCATGGTGTACATCCATACACACTCACATGCACACAGTGTCTCTCTCCTTGGTCTGCATATCATTTCACCCTAATTTGCCCCCTCCCCTCCACTGTCTTCCACCATTAATTCTTCAAACACTTTGGCCTCCCCTACCTGGATGCTGTTAGCTGTCCGGTGGGCTTCACAGTCAGCTTGCCTTTCTTTTGTTGTGTTGTAATGTGATCCGTGGCCCCATGCATTTTCACCACCTCCTCTCCTCCTACACCCCCCCCCCCCCCTCTCTTCCTGTCACTGTTCTTGTTCATCTCACTTGTTCTCCCGCTCTCTTTTCAATTGTGTTTTACACTCTCAGCCAGACTTTTATGTCACACAAAAGAGCAGAGTTGAAGAAAAGCTGCGTCTGTGCGCGTCTGTGTGTGCGCGTCTGACTTAGCCAACCTTTTGGTGTGTTTAACCTTGCAGAGGGCAAGACTCTAGGGCAAGGGTGTCACAAAGGAAGCTTTTTTTTCCGCACACACACACACACACACACACACACACACACACACTCCCGCCCACTCTCACCATTGTCATGTATAGTGTTGCTAATCCGGCCCTGTCGCTTCAGTATCAAACATAACCTCTATTTTGGGGGCAAGGCCTCTCTTTCACTCCCATTTTGTGTGTGTTTGTGTGTGTGCGCTGGATGGTGTGTTAATGGGCCCGGTCAACAGCGTGGTACAATGGGCGGGCTGGCTTGGGATGCCTGTTTAAGTGTCAGGTGAGGGGCAAGGCAGGCCAGTCCAAGGATTTGATGTTACCAAGACAGAGGGGAGAACAGCTTGTAGGTGACACACACACACACACACACACGTCAGGAGAGAATGTAACATTGAAGATGGGTGTGTGTCTTGACGTTCTCAATCTCGTCCTTGGGTTATCAGACTGTCTGGACCTTGTCCCGTGAGAAGGATGTTGCTTGTGGTCCCCTAACATTTTCGTGTGTGTGCGTGTGTGTGTTACCCCAGGAGGGCCGGGTGTTCATGGTTCATTAGCCACACGTACACTTCCGTTCTGTTCTCGCTGGCATTCACACACACACACACACACACTTGCAGCCCCCCCCACCCATCTCTGTCTCTCTCTCTCACACACACACACACACACACACACACTTGCAGCCCCCCCACCCATCTCTGTCTCTCTCTCTCTCTCTCACACACACACACACACACACACACACACACATACTCAATTCCTCTGTTTTGTTCTGTTCTGCCGGCTCTGATGAACTGGCACGCAGCCTCCTCCCCTCTCCTCCTCATCTCCTAGTAATCAGGGTACCTATGAGACTGACAGGTAGCATCTGTCGCCTTTTCTCCCCCGATCCTTCTCTCCCTCTGCCTTTCTCCGTCTCCGTCTCCCCCTCTTCCATGCCATTGTGTTGAATTTCCCCTGGCGACAGAGTGATGTGATAATGTACGAGTTGTCCCAAAGAATTGAAATCGTAGAAACCCGGAGATCTGGAATGCCAAGGAATATTTTCCAAGATTTCAATGAGAAGACACTTTAGACCCTGTTATCATATCTGTTTAACGTCATCCTCCTGAGCTACTGAGGCTTTGATCATTTCCTTACCCAGCCCACTCGTCAAATTGACTGATGATGTACCATCTCTTTCCATCTCTAGAATAGTGCTATGTGTAGAACAAGAGCCGTATGAATGTGAATCGTTGTGTAAAGTGCTTTTGGTGGCCATGAGGACTAGAATAGTGCTTCTATGTAAATGAATGCAGTCCCTTTAACATCTAGGAACTCACGACTTTGACCTCTAAGATGGCCGTGAGCAACTCTTGGCCATCGGATCTGTTAACATTGAACATTTGCCGTCGGAGGCCTCCCGAGTCCATTCAGCTGGTCGGTGAAACTGCTGCCACCTGATTATTCAGCTCCAGACACCTTCAGATCTGTTGGGCCGAGTTGGAGTGAGCAGCTCTGATGGTTTGGTTTTAAACAGGGCCTCAAGGTTGATTAGCATATTTTCGCCCAGCGTACAGACAACAGCCACCCCCCACTCCCCATGTGTTTGATTCCTCGGCCGTGACAAAGACTTCACCCTTTATCCGTGTGTGTGTTGGTGAGATGGGGGCCCTTAGATTAAGGGAAAGCTTCCTGCTCTTTATTTGGGGATTCCCCCCAGGAGACGCTTTTGGGAATGACTTTCGTGGCGTCACTAACGCACACACACGCACACACACACACACACACACACACACACACACACACACACACACACACACACACACGCACACACACACACACACACACCTTTCACCCCTGCCTTTTATTCAAACGGCCCATTGACTGGGTCCACCAACTACCCGTGCTCGGACACACACACACACACACACAGACACACGAACACATCCCACTGAGGCCCCCCAGTCTGTTCACATAAGGTGAGTAGTGCAGAAGTTTGCAGAAGATGCACTCCATAATTTGCCAGTGCAAAAAAGAAGAGGTGCAAATAGATAATTCTGTAGTCTGGTATGAGATTTGGATATTGGTTTGGATATTCTCAACAGTACATTTCAAAATTGGAAAGAAAGATCACAATAGGATTATATGATTAAAAAGATTGTGATATTTTTTTCCTTTTGAAGCTGATCAGGATAAACTCAACTACCCAAGCCATTTTAACAGCAGCATCAGATCACTCTCAAACACACTGAAATATGACTTCCTCAGAAGAGTTACGGGTTTGTGCTTTCTTTCTCTTTTCAAAGTTTCCTCCACCTATTTAACTGAAGGAGAGCTGACACAATCGATCTATATCAAATGGAAGTATTTGGATGGATTGTTTAGTGGACGGATTTCCACTGTGTACAGTGTGTAGATACTTGACATTACAGTTGAAAATCTTTTGGAGGTGCTTAGCAACATGTCCATGTACCTCATATGCATGTCTCAGGAACTTATAGACATTGCTTTAAGTTAGAGTTCCATCTAAACGACATTCAGAAGATTCAGTCAGGAAAAATAAAATAAACCAGAGGACCCTCATATGATGTTAAAAGTAAAACCCAATTAACATGGAGTCATGAGTTTATCATGCGACAGTGGCGCCAATTTGCTTGTATCTGTGCATGTATTTTTGGAGGTGAAGGTCATGGCGGAAAGAAGCCCAATCCAAACAGCAGCCATTTTAATTTGTTTGACAGGGACGAGAGGTGATAACCTCCCACAGCAGCCGCGTACCCCCGGAGGAGAGGGGGTGGAAGAGAGGTAGAAAACAAGGAGAGAGAGCGAGAGTAAAGGAAGGAGGGCTGAGCAGAATAGCGATAAGGGTTTGGATAGAGAGAGTCAGAAAAAGGAGGAGAGAAAGAGGTGGAAAGGAGAGTGTAATATTTGATTATGGCTCAAGGCTGTATGTTTGTCCAAAGGCTAAAGACTGTCAACCAGCTAATCGCAGGGGTCGATGCATGGGTGTGTCTGAATGTGTTTGTGAAAGCATGTGAGCCTGTGCAAGTCATTGCTATCAGCACATAATTTATGCTGAGTGTGTGCGCGCGCCCGTGGCGTACGTTACGATTTTTAGTTGTCAGTTACAGTTCTGTGGGCCTGAGGAGAATACAGTGGTCTCCCTCAGGGTGCTGTTAGTTCCACTCTCATACAGATGTGCTGGGCTGCCACTGTCATTTTCAGTGTGTGTGTGTGTCCTTCTATTACAGGAAACTAAACGTACCCCTCAGGGTTTGGACTTCTTCATAGGAAAGGATATTGGGTAGAATTTATCAGTCCTTGTGCTTTGTGACTCCTGGTTACATAAGTTGTCATACTGTTAAAAATTAAAATTCACACACACACACGCACACAATAACTTTTTCAATATTTTTTTATGTATTTCTTTTCTGTCCTGCCAGATGCTGAAGGAGAAGAGGGCAGCTGGTTGGTCTCTGACAGGGACAAGGAGGTAGGTGTCAATTAAAAATGTTCTGTATGGTGTATAACTTACAGTATGTTCTGATATTCAATCTCTTCTGTCCTCAGAGGACATTTTTACTGAATAGTCTGTCCGTGTAGTCTTTACGACTTACAAGCTTATTAAGGAGCACGGGCTATGTGAACATTTTTCTTTTAAAATATATATTACCGTTTTCAAGTTTTGCACAGTTCAAATTGTTGGTTAATTGATTATGTTCTATATGAATATATATATATATATATATATATATTAGCTAAAATAATAGGTGACAAGTGCGATAATTTTATAAAGAATAGTTTGCTGTCAATTGAGGGTAGTTCACACTCTTAACCTATTTTTGTTCATCCCAAGTTCATCAAGTGTTGATATAATAATAATAATGTAATATAGTTTATGGACTAACATCCAGGTTAGCTCATTGAATCATACACCAACAAGATTATGTTAATGATGATTTAACAATCTTTGTTTCAGGCTCAGATCTATAACAAAGACAAAGGTTCCAGGATAACGATCCAGCGGCTGCCTAACAGATACTATACCAGCAAGAACGTCCAATGTAGAAACTGCAACAAGACCGGGCATCTCTCCAAGAACTGCCCCGAGCCCAAAGTCAGTTCCACTCAGCGCACAGTAGCGTGTACAGCTTATACAAAATGATGGGTACAAGTATGTTCATTCAAACATAGGGTTTATTTATATATATTTATGTATTTGTGTGTCTGTGTGATGCAGAAGTTGTCGTCCTGCTTCCTTTGTGGCACCCCAGGCCATATGGTCATTGAATGTCCCAATAAGCACTGCAACAACTGTGGACTGCCCGGTCACCTGTATGGCTCCTGCAGCGAGAGGCCTTACTGGCACAAACAGTGTCATCGCTGTAGCATGAAGGGACACTTCTTCGACGTGAGTATAACATCCTTTATTGTTAATTTGTCATTCAAATCAGAGAAGGCTCTCCGCCTTTACAATGAAACGCCAAAAACGCCTTCATCACAGCAAATGCACTACATGGCCAAAAGTGTATTGGCACCCTAACAAACCAATTATTTGATTGTTGAACATATTGTTGTTGAACTATATTCTGCTATAACGCCCTCTTTTTTAGGAAATGTTGCTGGGATTTTCACAACAGTAATATTGAGGACAGGGTCTGATGCAAGGCCTGGTTTTGTTGGGTGCCCAGTGGGGTGGAGGTCGGGGTCTTATACAAGCCTGTCACATCTTAAACATCATCTCTGAAAAACATTTCCTAATGGTCCTTGGTTCGTGCACAGTTGAGAATGGACAGGGTCTTTCCAAATATGTTTCCATGAAGTTTGAAGTGCAATATTACGCAAAATATCAGTGATGCACAATGGAGTGTGTTAGTCCACATACTTTGGGCCTTGTAGTTCATTTAACACTTGAGAACCCAGCACCACAAAATGAGGAACCACTAGAACTCGTGTGGTCAAATTTGAGGGTACCCATGGCTAATGTAGTTGACTGAATTAATTTAACACATTGATTGAAATGCAAAGAAAATAAAATCAGTTTAGACCAAAACAATTAGACCAAAAGAGAATTGAGATATTGAGGCAATTCCACAGTAGTAAATAGAAGGGAAGGAATTATTGTAGGAATAAGAAAGCTTTGAATTAATCAACTTCATACGATTGTGTGAGCCACTGCAACCACAGAGTGTGTGCCTGTCTGTCTGTCTGTCTGCTGGTCTGTCTGTCTGTCATCAGAACAAACAACGATTTCTACCTATTGGAAACATGATGAAGCACCGACCACATTTAGCACATTTATAAATTTATCCCACTTTTTTTCTTTTCCACCATCCCCTCTTTTTCTTCCTGCTTCTCCCCGTCTCACCCCACCTCCCTTCCCCTCCCCTCTCCCCCACAATCTCTCTCAGTAGTAATGGGTGACCGGGGTCAGCACACGCTGCTGTTCACATTAATTGATACACTTCAGCAATTACAGCTTAGTTATGTCTCTGCCATGCTGCATATTCCAGCTGTGTGTGTGTGTGTGTGTGTGTGTGTGTGTGTGTGTGTGTGTGTGTGTGTGTGTGTGTGTGTGTGTGTGTGTGTGTGTGTGTGTGTGTGTGTGTGTGTGTGTGTGTGTGTGTGTGTGTGTGTGTGTGTGTGTGTGTGTGTGTGTGTGTGTGTGTTGACACTGAAGGGTGAATCTAATGACCATCAATGACAATTATCCCACCGCAACGTTCATTACTTGCCCATTTACACTAATGCCATAGAATGGAAAACCCTGTGTGTACGTAAGAGCTGGTCTATGTCTCCCCCATCTCTCTCCCCTGTTTCGTTCTCTCTCTCTTTCTCTCTCTCTCTCTCTCTCCCTCCGTCAGTCATGTACTGTGCTCTGTGTAATGGATGAGTAACCAGGTGAACACCAGAGGGAGAGGGGAGACCAGGACACAGCCCTCTTTCTTTCTCTTTCTGTTTCTCTCTACCTTTCTTTCTCGTTTATTTTTTTCTCGCCATTCCTTCATCCTGATCCTTGTGGTTACTTCGTTCTTCCCTTCTCTTTTGCATATTGTTTTCAGCAACAAACAAAGGTGCAAAGTTGTGTGGTATTGTAATTACCCTTTTCTTGGAACGCATAACTTTCCCCCCCCTCTTACGCTCACAAATTATACTGTGTGTGTGTGTGTGTGTGTGTGTGTGTGTGTGTGCATGTGTTTGAGAGAGAGAAAGAGAGTCAGGTCTCTGTCCCCTGGGCCTTTCTGTGTCTCTCATTAAAGACAGACGGTTGACGGAGCGCGAGTGTGTCGCTCGCCTCGCCTGTCGCCCTCGACAACAACACTCTACCCCGGCGGACTGGAGGGAGAGAGAAGACGGGAGGGAGTGGGTGGAGGGGGTTGTTGAAGAAAGGAAAGCTAGATGAGAGGTGGAGGAAGATGCAGCTGTCGAAATTCATATTTGTCCATCTCTGTATTCAAATCTGAACAGTACAAATTAAAGCAGAAAAATTGCCTACAGTTCTTTACAGGCTGCATTAAAGGCCAAGATGTGAACAAGCCATTTAGTCCAAAATAGTCTGTGAATTTGCACAGCATGCAAATTTCTATACGAACTGGTTTAAGGTAAGCAAGAGAGAACTAAACACACAGGCTTCTTCAGAGAACAGGCTTAAATGTTCCTCTCATTCTCTCTCTCATTCTGTCTCTCTCACTCAGTAGGTGTGTAAGTAGATAAATCTTGTTGCCTGCGGCGACTGCGGCATTTTCAATTTCCCAGTGGCAAGTGGTGGCGGTCGGGAGAGGATGTCGGAACGCTTAAGGAACAGCATGGCGAAGCCCCGGAGATAATGCTTTAGCCACACCGCGACAAAAACGACTGACTGCCTTACTTACTGACTGTTTGAGTGACTGACTGCGGAGACGCACATGGAGGGGAAACAGGCTGCTACTGAGAAACCACGGTGATAAAGGTTTAGTGAGAGACTTGAAGATTCAAGCAATCAAACAAAGTGATGCCGTGCTGCATTTCTGATTCATTTAGGCCCTTTCTCCCCGTCCATCCTTTCCGTTGTCTCTTAATAAGTATCTCTAACTAACTCACTTCTAGAAGTCAATTTAGCACTATTGCCTAAATGTTTCTTCTTCATTCTTTCTTGACTATGACACTTTTAAAGAAGAGGTTTTTCTTCAGACATTTTCATTCCCCTCTCTTTAATATCCTTTTGTAGGTGCCCTGTATAAGTGTGTATTTACACACGGGTCCTTTTTTCCTTCATGACCAAATAAAATGTTGTTTTTTTTCTTTCCTAAGGCTTGTCCAGAGATCTGGAGACAGTACCACCTCTCAGTGAGTATCTCTCCACAAAACTCTTTCCCCTTTGCACTGCCTAATGTCTGTGTTTTCTATAAATGATGTGTCCTAGGAAATTAAGAGGTCAATTAAAGCGCCTTGCATTTCAGAAATTATTCCAAACTTGAAGTTGAACCTAAACATTTGTCTAATCTATTAGAGTCTATTTAGTTTCTCAAAAATTCTCAGAATGTGCTGCTTTCAGACACGAGCTGAGGTCCTGACATTTGAATGTGAGAATGCTAATGTCCAAAAATATTGCTCCAGACATTTTCCAGAACTTTTCCTTCCAGCGCCCCATTAAGTTTCCAGAAAATGTGTGAGTGAGCTCAGAATACAGCCGGAAAATCTCCGGAAGTTTCTTGGCGACTGAGTGGACACTCATTTTCCAGATATTTTCTGGGGTTCATGTCTGAAAACAGCCTTAAAGCTTCTTCCACATGCTATGTTCACTTTCAGTCCTTAAGAAATTAAAGTAATTTTGATCCTTGTATTTTACAATTGTGAAATTTTTCTCACAAAAAGGACAATCACTGAACACCAATGAATAGGATAGTTAACTGTTCATAGTTGTGAGAAAAATGAAATGGGTGGTAGAGAAAATTTTAATAATTATAGTCAATAATTTTAACACAAATACAGTAAATGTTAATGATGTTTGTTTTCTGTAAAACTGAACACAGTATGTCTTATTGGACGTGGATATACACGTGAATATACACTAACGTGGGCAGAAATGTGTAATAAGCAGCCAGTCCTTTCTCTGTTAAAGTACGTCATGATTTTTCCCAGTTATTAATAACACAAAGTTCCTACGCTACAAATCACAACACCTCAGTTTTTATGTGAAAAGTCGCATTACAAACTGTGAATTTCCCCTTACGCCTTGTTAAAGAAATAACTTGTTTTAAAAATGTCAGTTTGAACTCAACCCGTGTCAAACTTTTTCAAAATCCCGTTTCACATAATATTTTCAGTACAGTCCCAATTAAAAAGCAGAGAAATGTAAAATGAGACTGTGCGCGCAGTGGAGGCGGAGGGGTGACTAAGCCACCAACACACTCAAAACGGTCCACTTACAGCCAGTGACACTTATTTTAAATCTTACAGTACACAGTTAAGATATGTCTTAGTAATATATCCAGCTAAATTAATTTATTAACTGATTTATTAGCTGTTCTGGAAAATGACCTGTCCAAGGAAAGATATATTCACAAGGCATAGAAATGGTGGTTGTGGAGTCTGTGCTTTAGTGGGTTTAAGCTGAGTTTACCAAAGCAAAAACTCAAACCGCCGATGACCTCGTGCTCTCGGGTGATAACCCTCACCTCACTCCTTCTTTACGCTTCGTGTAGCATCTTCTGCTCTCCGTGAAAATCAACTGAACAGCTGTGTGATAAGGCCTTTACAGATCTTTTGTAGCTCGCATGTACATGTTCCAAAAAAAGCCTCTGGAAAGAAAGTATTGGTCATCATGAAGGCGGAGGTGTTCCACGATCACTCAAAATCAATAGGGCAGTTGTGACTGGTATTGACATTGCCCTGTGGCAGATGAGTGAACCATGGCGGAAAAAACATCTCCAAAGATTAAGGAAGTGCCGAGAGTAATGGGAACCTTTACTCCTTTTTTTGGCTTAATTTTCAACCTAAGTACAACCTAATGTGACATCCATCTCTCTCTC